>NW_005198244.1:0-30827 GCF_000372725.1 Emiliania huxleyi CCMP1516 | reverse complement strand
CGTCGGCGTTCGGCAGCGGTGCCGTCTTGGTGTGCCACCGGCCGCCCGACCTACCGGAAGGTTCCGAGAAGGTTCTGAGAAGGCTCCAGCGCCACCTTGGGAGGTGCCGCTGGCAGCTGGACCGGCGAGACTGCTGCTTCTGCTGCGCGTACGCGCCGACGCCGCCCGCCCGCGCGTCCTCTTGTTCTCCGGGCGCCTGAGAGGAGGAGGGGGGAGCAATCGTGTCACCGCCGACGGAGCTACCGGGGGCGAGGGGTGGCGGGGGGGGGCGGCGGCGCGCGCCTGGATCCGCTTCTTGGACGCCTTGCGCCACTTGTTGTACAGCTCGCCGTCGGTGATCGGCTTGCCGTCCTTGCCCTTCTTGGCGGAGATCACGTTGCCCGACTCGTCTCGCTGCCTCTTCCCCCCGCGGCTGGGGAGCAGGTCCGCCACAGCGCCAACCTGGCCGAGCGTCTCGCGGACGTACTTCTTCTTGCGCGCGTCCCACCGCATCACCGACCGCTTGCGCTGGATCCCGTCGCGCTCGTCCTCGAGCAAGTCGAGGACCGCCTCGCCGAGCTTGTCGACGCGGTCCCCGACACCGACGCGCAGAAACTCCTCCGCGTCGTCGGTCGGCGCCGCCTCCTTGCTCATCGGCATGAAGAAGCCCGCGTCGCGAAAGTCGTCTCCCGACTTCTTCTTCGCCTTCTTCTTCGGCGCCCCCGCCGCCAGCGTGCCGCCGCCAGAGGAGGAGGCGGCGGAGGAGGAGGCGGCGGAGGAGGCGGAGGCAGCGACTCGCCCGGGTCCGCGCTGCTGGGGCGGCGGCAGCGGCGCGGGCTGCTGCTGCTGTTGCTGCTGCTGCTGCTGCTGCTGCTGCTGCTGCTGCTGGGGCGGCAAGCTGCGCGGCGCCGAGAGCGCCTTGCGCCTCGCAATCGCCGCCGACGCCTCGACGCCGCCCACGCCCGAAGCTCCGGGCCGGAAGGTCTGCAGTCGCGCGATGAGCGACACCCGAGACGCCTCTGCCGCCGGGTCGTCGGCGGCGGCGAGGAGCGGGTGGACGCCAATCTCCGCAGGCAGGCTGCGCGCGCGGCGGGCAGACTCTTTCGAGGCGGCGCCGCGCGTCTTTCGGTACATGATGCTTGCCCGGCTTGCGACGCGGGCGAGCTCCGCTGCCTCTGGCCTCTCGGCGTACACGGCCTGCACATACTCCACCTCGTGCGAGAGGAGAGAGACGGCGGATGAATGGCGAAGTCATTCGCTGATTTACTACTAACTAACTTGCTCCACCTCGTGCGAGAGGAGCGAGACGGGGAAGCGGCCGAGCACGAGGCAGCCTGCGGCGGGGTCCGGAGGCGCCGCTCGAGCGCCGCCGCTGTCCGCCTCGGAGGGGACGGCGGCGACGGGGCGGCCGAGGTAGAGGGAGAGGTCGAGGAGGTAGGGCAACTCCTCCGGCTCGACCAAGGAGACGGCCGTGCCTAAAGACGCGTCCACGTCGTCCCTCGCCAGGCAGCTCCTGCCCGCGCAACCGCTCGAGCAGGCTGCGGCGCCGGCGCGGCCCGCGCGAGCCGCACGGCCGCAGCGGTGCACGAAGAGCTTCGGCTTGGTCGGGAAGTCAAAGTTGACGACCTGTTCACACACATCGTCATGAGCAGCTCTCAGTGTGAATGATGATGACTGGGGGAGTGGCAACTCGGCTAACACCTATTCATGAGCAGCTCTCAGTGTGAACGATGGTGACTGGGCGAGTGGTGGTCGCGAGGTCAACGCCGACGACGGCGATGATATCTCGGCTGCCTCTCGGCTACCTCTCGGCTGCCTCTCGGCTGCCTCTCGGCTACCTCTCGGCTACCTCTCGGCTACCTCTCGGCTATGTCTCGGCTATCTCTGACGTTGTCAAGGAGGGGGACGTCGATGCCACGCGCAGCCACGTCCGTCACCACCAGCACCCGAGCCTTGCCTTAATTATCAATTAACGCACTGATCAATTATGAACTCGCTTCCATCACCGCGAGCACCCGAGCCGTGCCTGCGCGGAACTTGCCGAGGGCGATCTTGCGCGCGGCGGGGTCGAGCGTGCCTTAGTTAATCAGTAGTTAACTAGTGATTAATTAGTGATCTGAGGGCGATCTTGCGCGCGGCGGGGTCGAGCGTGCCGTAGATGGCGGCTGCCTCGAGGCCCGCCTCGAGCAGCAGCGTGTGGAGCATCTCGACGTGGTGCCGCGTCGAGGCGAAGACGATGGTCTGAGCCTGCGAGATTACTAATCAGCGCCTCATTGCTTACTGGTCAGTGAGTGAGTGAACTAGTGACTAGGTAGTCCGCCTGCCGCTCGAGGACGCGCGAGAGAGTGAGCAGCAGCGCCGCCTGCTTGTCCTGCGGCCGCACGCGCAGGAACTCGACGCGGAGCGAGTCGGAGAGCTTCGTCTCTAGGTCGAGCCTACTTAGTGATTAATTAGTGATTAATTCCTGATTACTTAGTCGGAGAGCTTCGTCTCGAGGTCGAGCCTTATCAGCTGCGGCTCGTGCAGCTGCGCGCGGGAGAAGTCGGCGAGGATGGCCGGCATGGTCGCCGAAAAGAGGCACGTCTGCCGCCCCTCCGGCATGGAGGCGAGGATGGCGTGCAGCTGCGTCGCGAAGCCCATCTCGAAGAGCCGGTCCGCCTCGTCGAAGACCACGTACTCGACGCGGCCGAGAGAGAGCTGCGCGTCCAGAAGGACGTGCTGCAGCCGGCCTACACAGACCAGCCTCTTCACACGGGTGAGCACACACCACCATCATCCGGGGTGCAAGGAGGTGCTGCAGCAGGCCGGGCGTCGCGACGAGGGCGTCCGGGTTGGCGGCGAGGAGGGAGAACTGGTCCTCCATCGAGTCGCCGCCCACCAGCAGGCAGAAGCGGAGCGGCGGCGAGACAAAGTGCGACAGCTCGACGCAGAAGCGGTGCGTCTGCAGGGCGAGCTCTCGCGTCGGGGAGAGGACGGTCGCGCGGACGCCAACCGTGGTCGAGTGCCCCTTGAGCCGCTCGAACATCGGCAGCAGGAACGCCGCCGTCTTTCCGGAGCCGGTCCGCGCCATCGCGACGACGTCCTGCCCCGCGAGGATCGGAGGGATCGCCTTGCGCTGGATGGGAGTGGGCACGCGGTAGCCCTTGCGGAGGACGGACTTGTACACGCCCTGCGACAGCCCGAGCGCGCCGAACCCGCCACTCTTCTTCCCTCCCCGCGCCGCCCTGCCCTCCTCCTCCTCGCCCGCCATGTCGTCGTCGTCGCCGCTGTCGAGCTCGTCCGGACCAGGAAACTCGACCACGGCGTCGCGGCCGTGCGTCGAGGACGACGGGAGGTCGGCGCCCTCCGCAGGGCGCTGCTTCCGCTTGGGAGCCGGAGCGCGCGTCGTGCCCATCCGCTGCATCGGCTGTGGCTGCTGTGGGCTCGGTGGCTCGGGTGGGCTCGTGGCCGTATAGGTACTAGGTACCCGCGCCGGACAAAGAAATAAAGCACATTTTTCTTTTTTTAGCGCCTTCGTTGTTTATAGTACAAACCCAATGGTCCCTTGCGAGCGGTCCTTCGTTGCAGTCGCACACACGCACACGCCGCGCCGCACCGCGCGCCCGCCCACTGCCCCGCCCAGGATTTTTCTTGGTTCGAAGGGGACGAGATCCGTTTGACTGCCTCTGGGGCACTGTGAACATTGCGGAGCTGCGACGGCACGGCGGCCGCAGTCGCAGCGCCGTCGGCTGCGGCCGCAGACACGCCACAGACTGCTACCAAACGCTGCTTCGCCTGCCTCGCGAGCAAGTCTGCGGCGCATTACTCAAAGTCTCAGTGGGCAATGAATCTCGCCAAGCCGGCACGCCTGCGGAAACTCCTGGCGAGCGCCTTCTCGGCGAGAAGGAACGGGCTGCGCATCGGTCAGAGCGCGGGTGAAGAAAAACTCGCGGCGGGGGCAATCCCGAGAGTCAATGCGATTGCAATATCCAAATTTAATCAGGTCTCAGCTCGGGAGCAACAATTGATTGCAGTCCAATTCCATGCGATCGCACACTCCACACTAAAAAAGAAAGGTCCCCTTAGTAAACGTGTGGCCTCCACGAGCGACAGCGCGAGTTGTGTGTGTGGGTTGTTGCACGAGTACAGTTGTACACACATACACACACTGAGAGAGAGAGAGAGACAAGGGAGAGGGAGGCGCGATTTCTAGGCCCTTGGGGGGCCTACCAATCAGTTGTGTTATGGGCCAAGTTTTCCATGGCGGGCAGCATCGGAATGCTTGCCCGCCCGGCGCCGCGCCCGCGAGAGGCTGCGGCGCCACCGAGCAGGCTGACGCCGCCGACGGAGGCTCTAGCTCCGTCGTCGGCGGCAGCTCGCTCTGCGGCTACTCCGCGGAGAGCAGCCGCGTGCAAAAGCGCTGAGCAACTGCCAGATGCAGCGCCTGCTGAGCTGCTGCCTCTGCTGCCGGCGCCGCTGTACTGCTGCGCGGCACCCGAGCCCGGCTGCTGCTGCTGCTGCCCGCAGCCGTTCTGCTCGCTGCCGTGCTCGCTGCCTCAGCTCGGCGGCTCGCTGCCTCAGCTCGGCGGCTCGCTGCCTCAGCTCGGCGGCTCGCTGCCTCAGCTCGGCGGCTCGCTGCCTCAGCTCGGCGGCTCGCTGCCTCAGCTCGGCGGCTCGCTGCCTCAGCTCGGCGGCTCGCTGCCTCAGCTCGGCGGCTCGCTGCCTCAGCTCGGCGGCTCGCTGCCTCAGCTCGGCGGCTCGCTGCCTCAGCTCGGCGGCTCGCTGCCTCAGCTCGGCGGCTCGCTGCCTCAGCTCGGCGGCTCGCTGCCTCAGCTCGGCGGCTCGCTGCCTCAGCTCGGCGGCTCGCTGCCTCAGCTCGGCGGCTCGCTGCCTCAGCTCGGCGGCTCGCTGCCTCAGCTCGGCGGCTCGCTGCCTCAGCTCGGCGGCTCGCTGCCTCAGCTCGGCGGCTCGCTGCCTCAGCTCGGCGGCTCGCTGCCTCAGCTCGGCGGCTCGCTGCCTCAGCTCGGCGGCTCGCTGCCTCAGCTCGGCGGCTCGCTGCCTCAGCTCGGCGGCTCGCTGCCTCAGCTCGGCGGCTCGCTGCCTCAGCTCGGCGGCTCGCTGCCTCAGCTCGGCGGCTCGCTGCCTCAGCTCGGCGGCTCGCTGCCTCAGCTCGGCGGCTCGCTGCCTCAGCTCGGCGCTGCGCATCGCCGTCCAGCGGCGCCTCGGGCTACCACTTGACGAGGCGCTCGCGCGGGGCGCGCCGACCTGCTCGGCGCGCGACGGCAAGGTGCAGGACCCGTTGGGCGACGCGGCCAGCAACATCGGCCGCCTCGGGCACTGCGGCCGCCACAACAGCCTCCTCGCCGCCCTGGCCAAGGTCATGCGGAGCGTGTGGGGCATGCTCGTCGAGGTGGAGCCGCGGGACCACCTCGGCTACTCTAACGACTACCGGCCCGACGTCTCGGTGGCGGGCGCCGGCCGCTCGCGCTCGCGCCTCATCGGCGACGTCAAGTTCAAGGACTCGCTCTCCTCCAACCCGGAGGACGTCGGCCAGCGAGGCGCTTTCGTCGGCCTCGGCAACACCGAGCCCGGCACGAGCGCGGACGTCTTCGGCCTCGAGCAGCGCGGCGCTGTCGGGGACGGCGACTTCAGGCCGAGCGACGGCGGCGGCTATGTGGCGTACAAGAAGGCGGACTACGCGCACGCCCTCTCGCGCTCGGACACCGACGTGCAGATGTACCTGTTTGAAACCTTCGGCGGGTGGTGCAACGCGGTCAAACGGCTGTTCTACCAGATGAAGGACAAGGTGCGCAACAAGCTCTCGAAGCGGCAGCACGAGGACGAGGCGAGCTGGTCGACGCGGTCGTGGCTTTCGCTGCAGGCCCAGCGCATGTCAGTCGCGCTGCAGCTCGCGGCGGCGGAAGAGATTGCGACCGAGCTCAGGCTCGCCGCGGCGTCGGAGGACGCCGCCGTCGCCTAGACTCCCCTGCGTCACTACGTGCCTCCCCGTCTTTGTAGCCTGGCGTTTGTGCCCCGTTTGTGCCGCGTCCCGTGCCCCCGAGTTCATTTCATATGTTATGGGCCAAAAGCGTCGAAAATGTCCGAAAAAGCGTCTCGAGTTTGTGGCAGCTCCGCAGCCAGCGCGGGCTGCCGGGACGCACCGCTCGCGCGTTCGGCACACTCGGTGGACCCCACCGAGTGTGCCGAACCAGCTGGAGTGAGTAGGCTCGACGCCGCGCTCGCTGTGGAGCTGCCACAAACTCGCCGCCGAGCGTGCCACCGAAGGCGTCCCGTCGGAGGTGATGGAGTTTGAGACCTGAGGCTGCGGAGGTGACGCCTGAGGTACCGGCCCGTGCACAGCGACTCAGCCGGCGACCGCCACGGGCTCAGACGAGACTTGTCGACTCGTTACGGCTCAGCTTCACCGTGGTCATCGGGCGTCTGTCGACGTCAGGACCACCCATACAGCTCGCGGGTTTGAGGTCGCAAGAGCCAAGATGGTGGCGTGTGGACATCCCAACCATCACACAAGACAGCCTGTAGGTGATGGCGGGACGGCGCAGTGTTTGTGGCACTCAGCAGTATAGGCACCCGCGGCACGGCCCCGCTGTCGGCTCTCGCGGGCTGCGGAACCGGACCCAGAAGGGGATGGTCCGGGCGAGTGTGGCAGCTCCTGCGGCAGTATGGGCACCCTCTATCACAAAGCTACTGATCCTGGTCATTAGAGCTGCCAGGGATAGCGTCAGGAGCCGGTAGGAGTCAAAACCCCTCATATTTGCGAAGACATCGTGGCCCATATACTCGCGTGCCTTTACCCGTGTACCACTCTGTTCGCCGTGTGCGTGTCTGTTGTTGATGTTGTATCAACTGTGGGCTGTGGCTCTCTTTCCTTGTTGTTTGGTTGGAGTTAGACTTAGAGCGCCCATGCATTCGACGCGACCGTCACAATAAAACTGAGTGAGCCTGAGAGGAGCGTGTGAGGCTCGCTAGTGCAGCGCCACCTCCCCGGAGCGCTGGAAGTGCTCCCACGCCGCAATCTCATGCTGGTCGCGCGTCTCGCGCGACCGGATGCAGCACTTGTGGTGGCTCTGAGGCTGGTAGTAGGCGTAGCGACGGTTCATGTCGCGGCAGCAGTCGTCGGTGGCGTTCGTCTCCATGCCGTAGACGTCGATGCGCTGTCCCTTGTTGCACAGCTCTCGCGCCATTAGGAGCGTGAGGAATCCGCCCGAGAGCGCGAGGCGACGGTACTCGTCGCTTCCGCTGCGCACGCCGCGCCCGCTCTCGGCCTTGACTTGCATCGCGGCACGCTCAAACGCCGGCCGCGCCGTGCACAGCTTGCGCCTACATGGGAAGGAAAGAAGAACTAACTGTGCGCGCGGATTTGTAGCACCACCGGCACATAGCCCACGACGTGAGGTTTAGCGCTGCTCGCTCACGGCTCAGCCGTAGAAAGATGCGGCGACCGCCCGCCTCGTACCTCGCCCGGTCCGCCTTCTTCAACGCGTAGACGCACGTCTCGCCGCTTCCGGCACGGCAGATCGAGCGCGCGTCGCTCGGCGCGCTCCCATGCAGCGACTCGCAGCCCTGACAGGTCGCAGCCTCCCTGCCCCGCCGATTGCTGGCCACCGTGTAGTCGCCAAGGAGCAATCGCATCGTCCCGTCGCCTATCACCCGGTGAGTCGTCTTCCTGCCGACGTAGTCCTCGTAGCCCAGCACCGGCGCGTGATTGACTCGAAAGACGCACTGGTGGCCGTCTATCAAGGCGCCGTGCTTGCCGTGCAGCCGGAGGCGGTCGGAGCTGCCCACCACCGCGCACGTGTCACACGCGTCGGTGTCCACGCACTCTGCCGGGCCAGCTGTTGCTGCTGCTGCGGAGGTTGCTGGTGCTGCTGCTGCGGCGGGTGTGGAGACGGCGGCGGCGGCGGTGGAGACGGCGACGGCGGGTGTGGAGACGGCGACGGCGGCGGTGGAGACGGCGACGGCGGGTGCTGCAGCTACTGGTGCTGGTGCTGGGGAGGCCGCTGGTGCTGCGGAGGCTGCTGGTGCTGCGGCGGGTGTGGAGACGGCGGCGGCGGGTGTGGAGACGGCGGCGGCGGGTGTGGAAACGGCGACGGCGGGTGTGGAGACGGCGACGGCGGCGGTGGAGACGGCGACGGCGGGTGTGGAGACGGCGACGGCGGCGGTGGAGACGGCGACGGCGGGTGCTGCAGCTACTGGTGCTGGTGCTGGGGAGGCCGCTGGTGCTGCGGAGGCTGCTGGTGCTGCTGCTGGTGCTGCGGAGGCTGCTGGTGCTGCGGAGGCTGCTGCTGCTGCTGCTGCGGCTGCGGAGGCTGCTGGTGCTGCTGGTGATGCTGCGGAGGCTGCTGGTGGTGGTGGTGGTGCTGCTGCGGAGGCTGCTGGTGCTGCTGCTGGTGCTGCGGAGGTTGCTGCTGCGGAGGCTGCTGCGGAGGCAGCAGCAGCAGCCTCCTCACGCGCCCTCTTCGCCACCACCTCATGCGCAAGTATGTTACCTAATCGAGCGCTCCGCTGGCCACGACACGGGAGGCTATGAGCCCGGTACTCCGCACATTGCGTCTGGTTGGCAGCCGGAGGTGGAAAGCGCTTTCGCCGCCCGCGAGCCGGAAAGGCGTAGCCCACGCTGGAATCGTTGCCCACGCGATGAGGCGGCTTGGGCAGATGCACCTTTACCAATCCCTTGGCCTCCATCCTCCCATAGTAGAGCAGCTCGTTCTCCATGTCCTCCCTGCCGCCCGCGCAGCAGACCCATCGCGAGGAGTTCGTGTGGAAGTACTTGTAGTTGAGGCCCTGCCACCACGGGCGCGCCCAGCCTTCATCGTAGCAGCAGTGCGGGTAGAAGCCGTACAAGTGCACAGGCGCCTTGCACACGCGCAACGCCAACTGCACGGTGACTAAGCCGGAGCTGGGGGTGGAGCCGTTCATGCATTCCCGCGCGTTGTTGAATGTCTTATCGGGCAGGGGCAGGATCGAGTGCGCGTCGTTCTGCTTAGTGTGCTCGCGCAGCCTATAGGGGCAGGATCGAGTGCGCTCGCCGCCGTCCTATAGAGACGCATCTATAGGACGGCCCCCCCGCCGCGTGAGCTCCGCCTCCTCTCTCCTAATAGGTGTTCGTCACGGATTACTTCACCATTCTGAACTTATCCACGTCGCGCGAGATGTGGCGATCGCCACAACATGAAGCACGCCTCGTCGCCCGTGCACCTGTTCAACAGCTAGAGGTGTGAAGAGACGCTGTTCACAGCTAGAGGGCACCAGAACGCGGGTACGGCACATCTTCGGGTCATACTCGGCCGGCAGCGCCTCATCCGTACGGCGGTCTCCCTCGCGGGGGAGCGACGCGCGCGCGGCGACCTCTTCTGGCGAGATGCCGCCCCCCCACACATCCGATAGGTTTCCGCCGACGTCGATGCGCTGGCGGCGCGCCTCGCCCTTGGCTCGCAGCGTGCCCATCCACACGTCCACCGTCACGTGGTTAATGATGCGGACGTCGGTGCGCGCGCCCACAATCGTCTCGTAGCCGCGCGTCGGCGCATTGTTCACACGCCTGACGGGAGTCAATCATCAGTTCTTAATCATGAATCATCGGCAGCTCGAGCTTGGAGGGTACCATCACCAGATGGTGTCGTGCGCGTCGATCCGTTTGCCCATGCGAGCGAGGCGTAGCACGTCAGAGGAGCCGACGATTGCGCAGTCGCCATGGAGCTTGGGGACGATGCGCGGCATCGTGCCGCATATGTGCGCCGCGGGCCGTGCACGTTTGGGCGGCGGCTTGGGCACGGGCGCGCGCTTGGGCGGCGGCTTCCGCGCCGCGGCGGCCTTCTTCAGCCGCTGTCGCTCCCGGGCCGCCTTCAGCCGCTGTCGCTCCCGGGCCGCCTTCAGCCGCTGTCGCTCCCGAGCGTGTCGGAGCTCTCGCTCCCGAGCGCGCCGCACCCGATCAGGAACTTGGCCGTTGCCGCGGGTGGTACGGTTTGGAGCTGGGGCTGCGGCTTGTACGGTGGTACGGTTTGGAGCTGGGGCTGCGGCTTGTACGGTGGTACGGTTTGGAGCTGGGGCTGCGGCTTGTACGGTGGTACGGTTTGGAGCTGGGGCTGCGGCTTGTACGGTGGTACGGTTTGGAGCTGGGGCTGCGGCTTGTACGGTGGTACGGTTTGGAGCTGGGGCTGCGGCTTGTACGGTGGTACGGTTTGGAGCTGGGGCTGCGGCTTGTACGGCGGGCCGTGCGCGCATGATCTTGCGTAGCCGAGCGGCTCGCCGAATTGCAGCCGGCACAAGAGTCCTGGACGTATTGCTCCGTCTCGTGGGCGCGCGCGTGTCTAGCTGCTGTCGCTGCGAGCGCGTCGGCAGGTTCCGCCCGTCACCAGAGGCATTGGCAACCTGCTTGTCCCAACCGGCCATACGAACCGGAAGCTCAGGCGGCAGCGCCGTCACGCCGGGCACAACGATCGAAGCGAGAAGGCTGTTAGAGCCGTGCGAGAAGCAGGCGAATGCTGCCCCGCTTGCGCTCGCCGCGGCGAGGCAGACGAGGACGCAAAGCACGTTGGCCCAGCAAGACTTGGGCCAAGAGAACCAGCCGGAGGTGGAGACGGAGGCCTCCGGCGTGTTGAGCGTGACGGCCGTGCCCTAAAAGTGCGGCCGAAGACAGGGTAAATCTCGAGCAGAGTGCGAATGACGGACAAGAGAAGTACGCGCCGAGGCCGTGATCGACGGCTTGGAGCCGCCGCGCGCATTGCCGGAGCTAACGACACCGAGCTCGTTGCCGTCCGTTCCGAGCAGGGCCGCGAACCCGTTCCACTCGGCGATACCCTGGCGGTAGTGTGCGGATCAGTACTAGGGTCGGCAAGCCTCCGGGTGCACGGACTGCAGCCGACCGGGAGGGTGTGGAGGAGGCAGGGAGGGGTGTGTGACGGGAGGGTGAGACAGAAGAGAGTGAGGGGCCTTGCGGTCGGCCGCCTCGCCGCCGGCGACGCCAGTGGGCGAGCTGCCGTCCCCGACGCCCGGCTCCGCCGCCGCCGCGGCTGAGTCAACGCTCGCATCCTTGGCCCAAATGGCGCCGCTCGAGAGAGAGGAGGGGAAAGGCGAGACGTCGTCATCGGCGGCGGTGTCGGCCCCCGACTGGTTCTCCGACATGAAGTTGACCGAGTTCACTTGCACCTGGGCAGCGGATGAATCGATGCGTTTCGCATACAGGTGACACATGAGTTTACTTGATTGGCACAATCCCTCTCGGGGGCTGCAAATGAGGTGCCTACTCACAGCGCGGGCCCAGCTTGTGGTCCAGCTGCGCACGCGCAGTTCACACACGCCCACGGTTTGTTGTTTATTGGGGACCTGCGCAGCGGGCAATCGGCGGCATAAATCAGGACGAGCATTTCGCGGGCTGTGCTTTCCCGTCGCGGGCGTGGAACGCTGGTGTGACGCAATACATGCAGCTGCGGCAGAGGGAAGCGGGCAGCGGGCGGCCGCCACACGCTGTGCATGGCGCGGCGCGGCATCGGCGGCTCGGCGCGAGCGTGTGCTGTGAGAAGAGGGCCGGGAGTGCGCCGGCCTGCCGGCTCCGCGGCGCCCGGCCCCCCATTGCGGACTCCTGCTTTTTTTAGAGACGACGCGCATGGACACCCCGGCACTTCACGAGACGCCATGAAGCTCTCGAGGTCTCGAGGATACGCGGTCCACACAGGAGTGTGTGTGTGTGAGTGTGTGTGTGTTTTGATCGCGGCGCAGTCTGTGCCGTGGCGATGCCTCCGGCTGTTTGCGGTGGGCGGCTTGCTGCTCGCGGCGATGGCGAAAAACTCGTCTCGCTGCACACCAAGGGCTTATGCTCTGGCGAGATGTGAGGCGCATGCGCCCAGGGGGAGGGCGCATGCGTAACGACGCTGCTAGAGATGCGTTTCGGGGCCCAGAGATAAAACTTCTGATGCCATGCATGACCTAGTAGTGTCCCCAGCTATGGGCGTGTCCACGTTGGAGCCAGGTGTGGTGTGGGCGCGAGAATAGCTCCGCCGTTAATGGAGGCAACCGATGCGAGTCGACTGGTGTGTGTCGTCGTGGTTTCGTATCAAGAATACTCACTCACACACAGGAGTGTTTTCTGACACCCGACCCGAGTCTCTTTTCACTTGAAAAACATACATACAGGTACGACACGCACTCGACCGCCGCAAGCCAGAAGCTCGAAGAAGAAGAAAGGAGAGAGAAAGGCGAGCGGGTTTTGTTTTGTTTGCAAGGTTAGAACGAACCCATCTCCCATCCAACTACGGCAGGTAGGTGTGACCTCACACGGTCTATTGCGAGACAAGGAGGGCCCACCGTCGTGGTTTCGTATCAAGAATACTCACTCACACACAGCACACACCAAGAGTACATGTGCTGCACTGGACATCAGAGGGCCAAGGGTCGGATCAAGCAGTGGGAAGGGGACTCGAGGTGACGCGCGAGCAGAGACCTACACCTCCACGCGCTCCGCACCGCCGCGCCGATCTTCAGAGAGAGAGATTCTTCTAATGCATGACGAGCGACTCGATTTCCCTACTTGCTTGGGCTATCTATGCGGCCATGACGTGCCTGCCGAGCGACACACAGCAGCGGGCACGGGCAAGAGCTGTGGGAGAGCTCGCTCGTCGCACCGAAATGTCCACAGACCTCGCTGGCAGAGGTCCTCACTCCGCAGAGGGGTCCGTCCTCACGCAGAGGTCCTCACACCGCTGAGTGCTGCACATATAGTCTCCGCCCAGTAGTCCGCCCTCCTGCTGTGCGTCATTCGTGCGCAGACTGGATGACTGTCACCAAGATGCTCCGCCTTAACCATCACCATGAGATGAGCAAAAGCTTCAGCACTGTCTGCCGGGGGGGGGGGGGGGTCCTCCTGTGCTCCTGTGGCTGCTGGCTCGCGAGGTCCTCACGAGGGCTGGAGAGGTCCCGGGGACCTCCTTACGACGCGAGCGGTGCCACCTGGCTCATGAATTTTCTCTGTCGACGTGTCTGTGACACAGGGACAGCCGCAACAGTCACGGGGACTATCTTACATGGCGAGGTGAGGATGGTTTGCCGGCTTTTGAAGGGAACGTGATGGGGATAGCAGCGAGGCACAGCGTGTAGAAAGATTGAAACAAGACTTTTCTTGTAAGCCTCGTTGATGCGGGGCGCAAGTCTAGTCAGCTGCCTTCGGGCCCCTTCTCGCCTTCGGGCACAGGCAGCCACTCTCACGCGCCGAGCCACGCGCGGCCGTCCCCTCTCATGCCCTGGGGGCGGCAGCGGCGACCGCCCCGGGGGCGGCAGCGGTGACCGCCCCGGGGAATATGTTTAGCGACTCCCACCCCCAAGGAAGTTCTGATAGACATGTCCAGGACTCTGTGGCTGAAGTAGCGTGTGCGTCGAAGCCACAAGAGGGCTGGATACGTAGGAGAATGGGGGGGGTGGGGGTTTCGCGTATTTTGTTTTCTTAATAGTTCTGGAGCAAACGATTCCACAGCGTACAAACAACATTTCTTCGGCGACTACCTTTACAACAAGGCCCACCACCGGCGGCCCCACGACGGCGTCCTCGCCGCCTGGGCGGACGCGATGCGCGCCCCGGCCAACGCGCCGGTCGTGCACGGCGACAAGGAGAAACCAGAGGTCACCCGGCAGTACAACGAGGGGTACAAGACTGACCTCGCAGAACCCCATGCGGGACCGGGGGGGGTGCGATGAAGTGAATGAAATCAAGCTCTGGACGCCCCTCCTCAAGACCTCCTCGCCGGGCGTTGGCAACGCCTCGAGTGGCGGCACGCCCGCCTCCGTTGTGGCCACTCCTACGCCTTTGGCAACACCGAAGAGAAGGCCCGCCGCCTAAACATGGGCTGCAAGGCGCGCGGGCAGCCCGGCCAACCCTTCTCCCACAAGACCGGCCACGGCTACGTCAAGGCGCATCGCGGTTTCTACCACGACGCGATTTGTCAAGCGCAACAACTTCAACCTGCTGCTCCACGAGACGTTCGGCGGCGGCTTCTCGCCCACCGCCGTTCTCAAGCTGCGCCGCCTCGCGCGCAAAGTCGCGCGCGGAGCGTTGACCGCACGGCCTACTCGCCCAAGTACTCGCTCTCTTTTATGTCCCACCCACCATGCAGAGCGCATCTCTCTCTCTGTTGTGCGAGGCGTGAACCGCGCCATTCGCTCTCACCTGGCAACCCTGTCTGCACGTCTCTCGCGCGCGTGAACAGGGCTCCAGGCCCCAAATGACGTTTGAGTGTAGAGTTGTTTGGTATTGGTAAATAAAAATCTCTCTCAGCGTACTGGTCGTGAAGAGGCGCGATGGAATTCGTGGGACGCGAGCTGAGCGGCGGCCGGGTGTCAAAGGTCGCGCGCTCAGAGGCATCCCCCCCAGGGCCGCCGGACGGGTCGGTCCCGGCGCGCCAGCGCCGACATCCGTTCACACCCCAAGGCACATCTCCCGCGCCAGCCCGCAATCGGCCCGCGGTGAGTGCAAGCGGCCCCCACTCCGCGCAGCGCCGGTTGCCGAGCGCCGCCCCTCACATTCCTCCATAAGCGAGGAGTGCGAGCACTACATATATGTTGCTCCAAGTGCTCTTCCTGGCCCTCTCGCCCCGAATCGCCCGACCGCTCGCTGCCAGCCGCGCACGCCTGCCCTTGTGCGACGCGTCCGATCCCTCACGGAATACGGAGGCGATGCTCATGTCGGTGGAGGTGCCTGACGGCATGTCTGGCGGTATGCCGCTGCAGGTCCAGACGCCGGCGGGCCTCATGCAAGTTCTTATCCCGCCAGAGATGCGGGCGGGAGACGCCTTCCAGATCCAAGTCCCCGCCACTCCGCAGCCTGTCGCCACGCCGCGGCTCCCGACGCGCCAGCAGTCGCCTCCGACCGCGCCGCCGCCGAGCGATCCGCAGCCCACCTCGCGGCAGCCAGCCACGCCGACGCCGCCAGCGGCGGAGCTGCAGGCGCCGCCACTCGCCACAGCACCACCTCGCAACGTGCCGCTGCCCGCGCCGCCTCCTTCGCCGCCGCTGCCTTCGCCGTCGCCCGTGAGGACCATTGCGCCGCCGTCGGCGCCTCGCCTCGCGGCGGCGGAGGCCTCGTCCACTCGCCTCGGAGGGCGGCTGCTCGGCGCGGGGCTGGGCGGGTACGCGGGCGGCGCGCTCTTCGCCGGCCTCCAGCGCACCGGCCTCACCGCTTGCACGCCGTTCCACCCGGCGGGCTGCAGCGGCCTCCTCGAGCAGCAGCAGCAGCAGCAGCAGCAGCTGGGGCAGCAGCTGGGGCAGCAGCTGGGGTCGACTACCCAAGGCGGCGGGCCCTGGCCTCGTCCTCGAGATCACCCGAGATCACCCGAGATGACCCGAGATTGCGCGTAGGCGGCGGGCCTGGCCTCGTCCTCGCCGCACTCGTCTTCTCTCTGCTCGGCGCGAGACGCGCCGAGATCGCCCGAGATGAGCCGAGATGCGCCGAGATCACCCGCGATGGCCCGAGATGGCCCGAGATGACCCGAGATGAGCTTGGCCTTGGACGCGCCGCTGTCGGGGGACCCTGGGCGAGCTGGCCTCGCCTCGGTGAGCTGGCCTCGCCTCGGCTGATATCCACCTCGAGACCTCGAGAGACAGAGAGAGAGAGAGAGGAGTGGGCTCGCTCCCTCACCTCTCAGGCGCGGCGCTGCTGGAGAGCCTCGCGACGACGGAGGAGGCGCCGCTCCCCCCTAGAGCAGACCCAGCCTGCCCACTTCTCTCTCCGGCGGTCTCTTCCTTAGTAAGCATCACCTCTCGAGGAGGATTGTCTTGGCCGGTCCGACGGCGCCCTGCTCACGTGGGTAGGCGCCGCTGCCCGACCCTTTGATGGGGGCGGCGTGGGGCGGGCTGCACACGCTCGCGCGCGGGCCGAGCAAGGCTGTCGGCGGTGCCGCGGCTTGGGCCATCGAGGCTGCAAGGGAGGCCTCGCCGCTGTGAGGCACGCTCACGCTGTCCTACTCGCATCTCGCATGCGGCTCTACGGTTCTACGCAACTATGGCTCTGTCCTCTGAGCACCACCGCCGCCAACACGGGGATCTGAGGAAGAGGGGAGGAGGGAGCGGGCGTGTCAGACGAGTGTCACTCGCTCGAGACATCGATGTTGGGGCGCCGTTTAGCGTTTAAAACTCCCCAATGAAGAAAAGGCTTAAAAAAGGAAAAGGCCCACCCACCGCCCCGCCACGCACGGTCTGACTCTGTGGGGCTCCAGCCTTCACACACAGAGAGCGCGCCACACGGGTCACGGACACGCCTCGCCGCGTCAGCTGGTCCGCGCGCCCCCTCCTCCCTCCCGTTTGTGCTGGGACGGCGGGGTGGTCGACCTCCTCTCCCTCGCTGCGCTTGGTCAAGCTCTTCGCTGGCCTGTCCGCCGCATCGCGTCCGCCGCCGCCGCCAGCGACTCCACGTCCCTGCTGTCGAGCGGCCGGCAGTGGTAGCGCGTCTGCTCGCGCCCTGACAGCGCGAGGACCCACTGTGGCGCGTCGAACTCGGGCAGAGGCGCGTAGTCCTGCCGGCGGAGGAGGAGTACTCAGCAGTCAGGTGCCGCCGAGATGCCGCCGAGATCCCGCCGAGATGCCGCCGAGATGCCGCCGAGATGCCGCCGAAGTGTCGCCGAGATGCCGCCGAAGTGTCGCCGAGATGCCGCCGAGATGCCGCCGAGATGCCGCCGAGATGCCGCCGAGATGCCGCCGAAGTGTCGCCGAGATGCCGCCGAAGTGTCGCCGAGATGCCGCCGAGATGCCGCCGAGATGCCGCCGAAGTGTCGCCGAAGTGTCGCCGAGATGCCGCCGAGGTGTCGCCGGGGTGTGGCCCGAGATGGCTCCTGGTCGGCGTAGAAGCGGAGCAGCTTCGGCTGGTCGGCAGACGCATGCAAGTACACCTCCCCGTGGCCCCAGCGCGCCGCCAGCCCCTCCGCCGCCCGCAGCAGCCGCCGGCCGAGCCCCTTGCCTGTTCACAGCTCGAGCTGTGAAGATGTGCGCCGCGGCGCGAGATTGCAATCTCGGCTACATCTCGCCGCGCAGTGCCGACACGACGGCCAAGTTGGACACATACGCCACCCGCTCCCTCGGCGCCTAGTAGTGGAGGCCGACTCCGTCGTCAGTCGTGAAGCAGCGACCGACACGTCCCCGCCCCGCCCACCCACGCGCCCAAGGCGGGTGGAGAGGCCTCACATCGCCGGGCACCTGGCGAGAGCAACGCACGACTAGCTGACTCATGGAGGCGGAGGCCTCACAGGCCGAAGCTACCAATCTACGAGAGTCTCTGCCTCGGAGGTGCCTCGGAGGTGCCTCGGAGGTGCCTCGGAGGTGCCTCGGAGGTGCCTCGGAGGGTGCCTGTGAGCTGTTGATTAATTAATTGTTCATCACTCTCAGAGGGTGTCTGTGAGCTGTTGATTAATTAATTGGTCATCACTCTCAGAGGGTGTCTGTGAGCTGTTGATTAATTAATTGTTCATCACTCTCAGAGGGTGTCTGTGAGCTGTGCCAGAGGCAGCCTCACCCTGCCATCCCTCGGCTCGATGGACACCTCGACCACGCCGACCACGGAACCGCCCTCGACCGCACAGAGCATCAGCGAGCCTGCGCCAAGGGGCGCAGGAGTGAGGCTCTCACGGCTCGCCACCGCCTCCAGCGCACGCGCGGAAGCCCTGCGGCGGAGGCGAGTCTGCGCTCGGCGCCTTCAGCCGCCCGCCGCACCGCGCCTGCGCCTGCAGCCGCAGCAGCAGCCGCGTGAAGGCCTTGAGGCCTCCGTTGACCCGTGTGAGCGGAGGGCGGAGCAGCTCCATCTCCTAGAAGAAGCCGCCGGAGAGCGTCAGGCAAGGGACGGCACGGACTGCTCGAGCAGCGCCGTCATCCTCGTCAGAGAACTCGGCGGCGGCAAGGGTGAGCGCGTCCTTGTAGAAGCCGTCCATCAGCACATCGATCGCCGCGGACAGATCGCTCTCCTCAGCCAGGCCGAGCCGCACAGACCGGACCGCCTCGCCAGAGCCGGGCTGCGCAAAGGCTGGTTCGAGATCGGCGACGAAGACGACACTGCGCGGCGGGCTCGTGCGGGGCGAACAGCCGCGCGCTTGCAGCGCGCGCGGGCCGCAGTGTGGCAGCAGAGGTAGCAAGAGGACTGACATGTCGCCAAAAAAGAAATTCCCGCGTGACGACCCCGGGCCGCTAGGGCTATGCCGTGTCTCGACTTTGACGTCTCTCGTGCGACAGATCACGCAGTTGTGAAGTCCGAGAGGGCGAGGCGCATCCGTCGCGTTCGCAATCGGCCGATGACCTGCTGCTTGCGGGTGACCGTCTTCTGTCTGCCCTCACGCGCGACGCAACCATGACACCCGTCTATCCCCAATCCCGCCCATGGCGATGCCTCACTGCTTTGGCGCCCACGCCTCGTCCTTCTTCGGCAGCAGCTGGTTCGACAGGTCCTCTCCGTGGCCTAGGCAGCCCCGCTCGCCCTTGCCCCAGGTAAAGACTGCGCCGTCAGCGGTGAGGGCGATGCTGTGGGTGAATCCCGCCGACACAGCGACGACGCGCTGGCCAGCAAAGGCCTCGACCTTCTTGGGTAGCAGCTGGGTCTGCTCGTCGCCGTGGCCCAACTTGCCGTCGCCTCCATTGCCCCAGCTCCAGACGGCGCCGTCGGCGGTGAGGGCGAGGCTGTGGTCATCTCCAGCCGACACAGCGACGACGCGCTGGCCAGCAAAGGCCTCGATCTTCTTCGGCAGCAGTTGGTCCTGCCGATTGCCGTGGCCCAGCTGGCCAAGGCCTCCCCAGCCCCAGCTCCAGACGGCGCCGTCAGCAGTGAGGGCGAGGCTGTGGATTACTCCAGCCGATACGGCGAGGACGCGCTGGCCAGCCAACGCCTCCACCTTCTTCGGCAGCAGCTGCTGCTGCTCGTCGCCGTGGCCCAGCTGGCCAAAGCCTCCATCGCCCCAGCTCCAGACAGCGCCGTCAGCAGTGAGGGCGAGGTTGTGCGCTCCTCCAGCCGACACGGCGAGGACGCGCTGGCCAGCAAAGGCCTCGATCTTCTTCGGCAGCAGCTCGCTCTCCTCGTCGCCGTGGCCCAGCCGGCCACAGGCTCCAAAGCCCCAGCTCCAGACAGAGCCGTTGGCGGTGATGGCGAGGTTGTGGTACTCTCCTGCCGACACAGCGACGACGCGCTGGTCAGCGAAGGCCTCGACCTTCTTGGGCAGCAGCTGGGTCTGCCCGTCGCCGTGGCCCAACCGGCCAAAGGCTCCAGTGCCCCAGCTCCAGACACTGCCGTCGGCGGCGAGGGCGAGGCTGTGCGCGTCTCCAGCCGACACGCTCACAGCGCGCTCACCGCCCAGCGGGGAGGGGAGGCGGGTCGGCGTTTGGAGCCGCGTCACGCCCTCGCCGTGCCCGAGCAGTCCTGGACGGTACGACGGCGCATTGCCGCACGACGAGAGCCGCCCCTCGCCGTCGATGAAGATGCTGTGGCGTTCGCCTGTCGCCGCCCTCGCCGGCGGGTTGGACTCGCGCAGCAGCGCAGAATAGCACAGCCACCGCACGGCGCAGCACTCGCCCGCTGGCTGCGCGGGCAGCTCGAAGCCGCGCTCTTGCGCCCACAAGCGGATGCCCTCCGCCGCGAGCGCGGCGTGGAAGAGCAGCGAGACGGCCGCGGCGCGAGCGATGTCGGCGGGACTGTCGCAGCGAGAGAGGACGTGCTCGAGGAGCGCCGTGGGGAGGTCGAGGAGGCGGGTGGGCGGCGGCGTGCTTGGCGAGGGCGCGGCGGTGGAGGCGGAGGCGAGGCGGCGCGAGCGGCGGCGCGGCGGTTGGACATCGCAAGGAAAAGAAATCACGCGCGGCGCGCCGTCGTGCCGCCGGGTGCAATCTGTCCTATACGAGAGAGGAATCCCTGGGACGCTGTCAAAATTGTATTAACTTTTTCCAAGTGGTCGCCGCCGTGCGTCGTCCCCGCCCAGAGCCAGACGCTGTGCGCCACACGCTCCTCCTCATACTCGGCACTCGAGTACTCTAAGAGCTTTTCAAAAGAAAAAATGATCCCTCAAGGACGCAGCAGGCAATCGGTTTAGGCGAACTCACTCCCTCTCGCGCGGGAAGCGCTCTTGCCGTCCCTATCAAGGTCGCCCGCCCGCGTCACACATCGTCGAGGATCTCGCGCTGCCTCGCCTCCACGTTGGCCTCCGAGGCGAGCCCAATCTCGCGGAGGGCCTTGAGCTCCACCAGCCGCTGGCGCACGCTCCGCTCCACGCGAGGCCGCTGCGCCGGCCGCGCCCCCCGGGCCTGCCTCGCTGCCGCCCGCCTCGCCGCTCGGCTCGTCGACTTCGATCGCGTCCTACTCGCCGAGCACAACTCGGCGGTCGCGAAACAGCAGCCACTCCTCATTGCCCTCGTAATCGTTCGCGTGAAGCAGCACGTCGCCCGGCCTCGCAATGTGCAGCAGTGACTCATGCGCGGAGTGAAGGTGCTCGGTCAGCGGCTCCGGCCAGTTCCTGGCCAGCCCTGGCCAGCAGCCCATGTCAATGTAGTCCTGCGATAGCACTTGCATCTTCGTCCAGCTTATCGGCTCCTCTACGCCATCGAACACGAGGTTACACTGCTCCTCTGTGGGCTCTCCTTCGGAAAAGGCGGCTGGCTTGGCGCACGTCAGCGAGACGGGGATGTTGATGGATGCCCGGACGCGAATCTCACCATTCCCAACCATCAGCACGCCGTAGTTTGGCTCGTTTGTAGTCTGGCCGGCGAGGGCGGGGTTCCAGCACATCGTCCCTCCGGACTCCGCGAGATAGCAGTCAGAGTCTCGGCTGCGACCAACAAGGACCATCACCTGATCACCGCCAGCGCGCAGGTGGCGCCTGTCGACCAGGACAGGCGCTGGCTGTCCGGGTCCGCCCGTCGGCTGCACCAAGACGCGCGCCGGGTCAGAATCGTCAGTACTGACCACCACGCCGCTTCCGAGATTGCCTGGGACCATGATGTCGACAATGTCGCCGGCCTGGAAGTCGATTAGGTACGCGTCTTCCTCGTCGCTCATCCTGACGTGCTTGAGAGGGGAAGAGAGGAAGGACGGTCGACCGCCCGCCGGTGCCCCCCACCGCACGAAGGCGCCAAAAAGCCAAAAAGCACAAAAAGAAAGGAAACACGAATCGGCGACTTCGATTTCAGTTACGAAAAAAGAAATTCGCGTCCGCCACGTTGCCGCTGACATGAGCTCCGTCTACACCTCGTCGGCCGGATCGCGCGGCCGTGGCCTCTTCACCGCACGCGCCTGCCCGTCGCACAGCCTGCTGCGGCTCGGAGAGCCGCACGCGGCTTCGCCGATGCCAGGCTGCGCTTCGGTGTGCTGCTCCTGCGGCAGGCACCTGGAGCGGCCCGTCCGCTGCGCCTGCTCCGCCGCCTACTGCAGTGAGGCGTGTCGCGACAAGGCGTACGACACTGGCCACGCCTTGCTCTGCGTCGCCGCCGACGATGCTGCACGGTCAGCGGCGTCTCTGGCGGAGCTGCTCTCACTCGGGTCGGACGCGGCGAGAGCTAGCCGAGAGGTCGCTGAGAGGGTAGAGCAGATGGCACTTTTTCTCGACCGCCAGCCGCGTCGCTTCACGACGGACAACAATGGCAGGCGCTCTTCCTGCCGCTCGCCTGCAAGCTGACTGCGGCGGTGGTGGCGGAGGCGGCGGCGGGCAGCGCGAGCCGTGCCGAGAGCGTGCTGACTGCTGCGCGGGAGCTGGCTCGACGGCCGGCGAGCGGAGGGCCTAGATTGATGAGCTGATGTTGATTGACGGCCAGCTCATTTCATTGATAGGTGGGAGGGCTGGCGAGCGGAGGGCCGTGGGTGGCTGCTGCTGGCGTGAGCGCGGTGGCAGGCCACTTTCCAGAGGAGGAGGAGGGCGAGGAGGAGGAGGGCGAGAGCGACGAGGGCCAGGGCGAGGGCGAGAGCGAGGGCGAGGGTGGGGAGGAGGGCGAGGGTGAGGGCGAGGGTGAGGGCGAGGGCGAGGGCGAGGGTGAGGAGGAGGGCGAGGGCGAGGGTGAGGGTGAGGGTGAGGGAGAGGAGGCACACAGCCCAGAGGCCCTCGAGGCCGAGGCTCGGCTCCTGCTGCCGCACTGCTGGCGGCTCCTCCTCGGCTGCTTCGAGGGGAGGCTGCCTGAGGGCGCGCCGTCGCGGCGCGTGCTGCGACTGCTGCGCTCCTACGGCGAGGTGTTGGCTCGGCTCTCTCGTGGTGTGAACGGCGTCTCTTCACACCTACGGCTGTGACCAGGCGAGGGCTGGCTCGGCTCTCTCGTCGCCGCGCTGGAACGAAACGCTCTCCCCGCGAGCGGCGCGGGCTGTGCCGACCCCGCCACCGGCGGCGCAGGAGCGGTGTTGCCCGAGGGGGTGGTGCTGTCAGCTGCTGGCTCGATGCTCAACCACAGCTGCGTGCCATCGTGCGCCGTGGTGTTCGGCGACGAGGCGGCCAAGGGGGGAGAGTGGACAGGGTGGGGCCGTGTCTCGCTCCTCGCTCTCCGCGACCTCGCGCCTGAGAGCGAGCTCGCAATCTCCCGCCCCCCGCCGCCCACGCCGCCTCTTCACAGCCGTCCGCTGTGAACAGGCGAGCTCACGATCTCGTACGTGGACACGTCGCTGCCGCTCGCGGCGAGGACTAGCGAGCTCCGTGCGGCGCTGTGGACAGCGTCTCTTCACACCTCTGGCCGTGAACAGGCGAGGACGGCGGCGCTCCGAGCGATGCACGGCTTCGTGTGCCGGTGCGAGAAGTGCGAGGTGCGCAGCGCGTCGCTCGGCATCGCCGCTGTGAGCAGCGCCTCTTCACAGGGGGCGGCCTGTGAACAGGTGCAGCGCGGCGTCGCTCGCGTGCGCAAGATGCACCCCGCGGGCAGCGACGAGCGGCTCGAGGCGCTGAGAGCGTTTGGGTTGCGCGCGCTCGAGGAAGGGCTCTACGAGGACGCTGTGGCCATCCACCGCCGGCTGCTGCGGGAGGCCGCACTGTGTAGTCAGTCATGAGCCGCTCATCGCTGATTCGCACAAGTCAAAGATGAGTAGCAAGCAGAGAAGTAGTGATCAGTCACACCGCTTTGGGGTGATGGAGGTTCAAAACGGTGCTTCGCACGGCCTTCCCACACAGAGGACATAGTACGGAGCTATCGAATAGTGATCAGTCACACCGCTGCCACCGGGAGGCGGCACTTGCCGACGAGGAGCTGAGCAAGCCCGCGGAGATCTGGAGGGCGAGGCGGCGGCGCGGCGATGCGCTGCTGCGCCTCGGAGGCGCCTAATTAGTTTTTGGTTAGCTGTTAATTAAGTGTTAATGAAGAGGCGCTGCTGCGCCTCGGAGGCGCGCTGCAGCGGCTGCACCGCTTCGACGAGGCGAGGGCCGCGTGGCTGGGCGGCAGCGAGGCGCTGCCAGAGCACGCAGAGCTGAGACGCGAGGCTGCGGCTGCGCGCGCCTACCACATCGCCCCTCCGCCGCACGCGTCGCCGCCGGGGAAGCGCAAGAGGCCGGCGGCGGAGGCGAGGATCCTCGCGGCGGGAGGCGGGCGCACGATCACTTCTTCCGAGAAGTGATGAGTCATTTGAGTCATCCATCTCCATGCCCCGGCCAAAGGCGGGCGCCGGATCGCCCTCTCGCTGCAGCCGCTCCTCTCCCCCGCCGTGTGCGACAGGGTCGTCGAGCTCTGCGAGACGAGAGGTGTGAACAGCGTCTCTTCACACCTACTGCTGTGAACAGGTCGTCGAGCTCTGCGAGGCGAGCGCGGCGAAGGTGGGCGGCTGGTCCACGCTGCGGCGCACTAATGGTTGGCACATACCATCGGCACATGTTGATATTGACAGGCGGGCGGCTGGTCCACGCTGCGACACACGTCCGTCCCGACGACAGACACGGAGGTGTGAACAGCGTCTCTTCACACCTCCTGCTGTGAACAGGTCCGTCCCGACGACAGACATGGAGGTGCGGGGGGTTGGTGAGGTGCTCACCCTCTTCAACGAGTGCTGCGCCTCCAGCCTCTTCCCCTTCCTCGAGGCGAGAGATCCCCCGAGACCGAGATTCCCCCCCGCTCGAGGCGCTGCGCTCTTCCCACACCTCTGGCGGTGAGCAGGCAACCTACGCCGAGAGCCGGCTCAAGGTCTCCGCGAGCCGGCTGCGCGTGTGGGACGCTTTCGTTGTGCGCTACGACGCCGCCGCGCAGCGCTCGCTGCCGACCCATCAGGACGACTCGCACCTCTCGCTCACGATCGCCCTCAACGAGACGGGCGAGTACGACGGCGGGGGCACCTCCTTTGAGGACCTCGGCGGCGAGGGCTTCGTCAGGCCGGAGAAGGGGTGCGTGGTCGCCTTTCCGGGGGAGCTGCGGCACGGCGGGAGGGCCGTCACCCGCGGGGTGAGGTACATCATCGCCGTCTTCCTGTGGGTCACCGAGGAGAGCCCGTGAGCGGGTAGAGCCGTGTCTGTGCGTGTCGCGCTTGTGACGGTGGTATCATGCACCTTTTGTATAAGGTAAGGTAAGGTAAACTTCTCCACACACACGAGGTGGTGGGGCAAGGGGGGGCAACCCTCGCGTCTCCACGTCTGACGACAGGAGCCCCACGGCATTCAAAGTGCAAGGCCCAGTGCGCGTGGGTGAGCGGTGCGTGTGCGTGTGTGTGTGTGTGTGTGTGTGTGTGTGTGTGTGTGTGTGTGTGTGTGTGTGTGTGTGTGTGTGTGTGTGTCTCACGTCACTGCATCCTCCGCCGGTTCCTCCCGTCGCCTCTTCTTTGTTCGAATGTTTTTCAATCCATCCTTCACGAAGCGCCTCTGTGCGGACCGCGAACAGCCGTCGCGAGATCGGCGCGTAGTCGGCAACGCAGCCTCCGAGATAGAAGCAGCCGTCCCACCGGATGTGGCCGTATCGCTGTGCATCCATCCATCCCGCCGGCTTTGTCCACTCCTGCACCGCTTGCTGAAGTCTGCCGCATCCCCGGCTGGCGGGTGGGAGCGCAGGGTTGAGTCTGTGGTACGCAAACTCGACGGCGAACTTTTCAGCGTCGTAGCACTCCGAGAAGTTCATTGCCCAGCCCTGCCTCAACCTCACTCCCCAGTTGAATGCCGACAGGAAGCGTGCGACTGGGTCGCGGATGCTCACCACGATGTGGGGCGTGGCACGGAACAGGCTCCGCGGGACGGGGTGCACATGCACGGCGTCGTTGCGGATTCCGGCCTTGTGGAGCGTCGTCGCGACTGTTGACCCGCCAGTCTTGCCGATGTGCACCAGTAGCACCGTGCTGTTGAGGGGATGCAGCGGGCTTGGCACTCCCGCTAAGAAGGGGTATGCGTCAAACCCCGGTTGCCCCCTCGGGATGCGCAATCTGGCGAGAGAGACATCGATGCCCTCCTCCCATCGCCGCTGGCACGCCGGGGACGTCGAGGTGCCCAGCTCTAGACGGGCGGCCGTCGGCAGGTCGACGATCAGAGGCATATATCCCCATTCATCCCGAAATTGGCCGTGTGATAAATCGCGGCTCCCGATCATCCGGCCCGCTGGGTGCGCTTCTCAGCTCCCCGGCCCTGGATGTGAGGTTACCGACTGCACTCCAAGTGCTCCAAGCGCCGCGGGGAAGAATTTTACAACTGCTCGCCGCGGGGAAGAAAGAAGGTGTAAGGCCCCTATATGGGCTTCCAGTATCGGACCTTCAAGACATGCGCTTTTGGCCGGTGGCCTCCTCGGACATGGTACGGCTTACCTCCGGTGAGATAGTGGCTGCCACGTTCAAGCCTGGGGTCGATCGAACTCTCTCGAACTTGAGTCTTGACAAACAAAGAGAACTTGAGGGAGGAGGAATCCGGCGGACGCAATCCGTATCATTCACTCGCCGACGCCCCGTCGCACACTCTTGCAGTCTACACACAACACACACACCGTGACGCCTCGGCTAACTTCGAGCCACGGCCGCGCGCACGGGACCCCCGAGCCCTCTACAGCAAGGCAAGGAAAGAACAGATTCGCGCCGTCGCCATCGGCGCCACCTCCTCCCAAGCGTTTGTGGCCGGGTCGTACCGCTCTACCGTGCTGCTGATCACGCCCTCGTCCTCGTCCGGTAGGTCATCGTTCTTGCCGCCCACAGCGTACAACTTGCCGCCGAGCACCGCCACGCCGACAGCAGCCCGCGACACCGCCATCGGCGCCACCTCCTCCCACGCGTTCGTCGCCGGGTCGTACTGCTCCACCGAGCTGAGGCGGCCGTCGTCGTCGTTGCAGCCTCCCACGGCGTACAGTTTGCCGTCAAGCACCGTCACAGCGAGGCGACTTCGAGCCGACGCCATCGGCGCCACCGCCTCCCACGCATTGGCTGCCGGATCGTACCGCTCGACTGAGCTGAGATAGCCACCCACAGCGTCGTAGCCACCCACAGCGTACAGCTTGCCGTCGAGCACCGCCACAGCGAGCTCGTCCCGCTCCTCCGCCATCGACGCCACCGCCTCCCACACGTTCGTCACGGGATCGTACCGCTCGACCGAGCTTAGTTCGTCGCCGTTCCATCCGCCCACAGCATACAGCTTGCCGTCAAGCACCGTCACAGCGAGGCGACTTCGAGCCGACGCCATCGGCGCCACCGCCTCCCACGACTTCGTAGCCAGGTCGTACCGCTCCACCGAACTGAGCGCGACTCCATGGCGTGAGAATGGCGTACCTCTGCCATCGGCGCCACCGCCTCCCACGCGTTCGTCGCCGCGTCGTACCGCTCGACCGAACTGAGCGCGTTGTAGCCGGCATCCTGCCCGCCCACCGCGTACAGCTTGCCGTCGAGCGCCGCCACGGCGTGATTCTTGTGTGGTGTCACCATCGGCGCCACAGCCTCCCACGCGTTCGTAGTCCGTACCGCTCGACCGAGTTGGAAGTTGCGCCGTCAGCCACTCTATGGCCGCCCACCGCATAGAGCTTGCCACCGAGCACCGCCATGCCGACATACCATCGTGCCGTCGGCATCGGCGCCACAGCCTCCCCCTCCCACTCATTTGTAGACGGGTCATACCGCTCCAGCGAGTTGACGAAAGCGGCATACCTGTCGTGGCCGCCGATCACGAGCAGGCGCGGCCTCATGCGCTTCTTCAGCGTCTCCTTCCAGCCGCGGCGCCACGCGCGGCACGTCCCCTTGGCGGCGTGCTCCTTGGTCGGCAGCTGGGCGAGGATGTGCGGGGCGAGGTCCGGCGAGAGGAGGACCTCGGAGAGCACCCTCTCGGGCTGCTCCGCGAGCCGAGCGGCGTGCTCCTCCGCCACGCGCATTGCGGCGGCGCTCCAGAGAGGCGCCTGCTCGTCGATGAAGGCGACGAGCTGCTCTGGCGAGAGGCCCGCGAGGCGGGCGCCGATGCGGTGGGAGGCCATCGGTGCCAGGCCGGGGGCGTCAGAAGGCGCGAGATGCCCGGGGATTTCTTTTCTTCCACAAGTCAAACATTGGCGGTGGTTTTTCTTCTTTTTTGGCGTACCGAGGATTTCGCTCGGTGAACGCGCCGCGAAGGTGCGCCGTTTTCCCGCGCGCGTGTCATTGCCATGCTCTTCCCCGTCCTCAGCGCGTGTATGAGCGGCGGCGGCTTTGGCAGAGCAGCGAGGCCGGCATCGGGCGGCGGCTTTGGTAGAGGAGGGGCGAGGCCCGCTGCAGCGCGGAAGCCGCCGCCGTCGCTCGAGGCTGTCGCCGCACGATTTCGCAACCGGCTCCCAGCGAGTGAGTGCGAGCCGTGCGCATGCGGCAGCGGCCTGGGGTACGCCGCGTGCTGCCAGCCTTACCATGCCGGCGGTGCTTCTCCCGAGTCGCCCGAGCGGTGCCTGCAAGCTCGCTTCTCTGCGTTTGCGTACCGCCTGCCGCTGCCGCTCATCGCGACCACGCACCGCGAGAACCGCGACTACCGCGAGGACCGCGTGGCCTGGGCGCGTGCGCTGGACCGCGAGGGGATGTTCGACGGCTTTGAGTTTGTGAGGCTCGACATCGGGGCTCGGGAGGAGGGAGGCGGCGAGGGAGGCGGGGAGGGAGGCGGGGAGGGAGGCGGGGAGGAGGAGTGCGAGACAGGCGCGAGGGGCGACAGCGACGAGGCCGCGCCTCTCCTTCACCGGACGGCGCCTGTGAACGGCGTCTCTTCACGCCTTCAGCCGTGAACAGGCGCGCCTCTCCTTCACAGCGACGCTGCGGCCGCGGGGAGGAGGAGAGGAGGTCGACCGTGCGCAGAGGGCAACCGCGCCATCATCGCGGGGCGTCTGTCGCTGACTCTGCTCCTCGCCCCGCAGGTGTCCTTCTCGGAGCGGAGCCGCTTCCTGCGCGGCGGCAGCGGCTGGCTGTACGCGAGCGGCGAGGTGACGGCGGAGGAGGGAGGGACGGTGCTCAACTGATGAGCCGAGTGTTTGCAGTGGTTGGACACACCTTTACTTTTTTACATCCGAGAGAAAAAGTCGGTTAGACGGCGCATCACAGCGTCAGCGAGGTCTCAGGTCTCACGGCAACGCGTTTTGCATATTCGCTCTCCGCGTGTGCGGGTGACGTGCGTCCTCTGCTCTATCTTTCTGGTCTAGATCTATCTCACCTGCGTACCTTACCGCCCGTGCAGCGTTCCACGACCCACTCCGGCGACTTGAAGGAGAAGGGCGTGTACTTGTACCTGCAGCGCAGCAGAGCGGAGCCACGGCCAACGTGTCGCCGTGCTACGTGTCGCCGCGCTACAGACTGTGCAACCGAAGTGCAACCGAAGTGCAGCCGAGGTGCAGCCGAGGTGCAGCCGAGGTGCAGCCTTGCCCGTCAAGCAGCCCGGAGGCAGCCGGGAGGCAGCCAAGGAGGCAGCCAAGGAGGCAGCCAAGCGTGCGTGTGAGCGTGAGCCGTCTCTCGCTTCTCTCGCGGACCTCCGCCGCAAGCGGGAGCGAGGGTAGATTGCGTGCAAGTGCAGCCACGGCACCGAGTACCTGCACCGAGACGGCGCGGCGTGACGGGAGAAGAGAGAGGTGTCGGCAGAGCCGCCTCCTCGGAGAGCCTGACAGCTCTCATGTGCAGGAAGGGGTGAGAGCGGCGCGCGCTGGGGTTGCGGCGGCGGCTGGCGGCTGCTGTCGGCGCCACGGCGGCCAGTGAAAGCCGAGCGCGAGCTCCTGTGCACATGTTTACTTCCTTGAGTGGCGGTGGTACGTGGTGCATAATTCCTCTCGAGTGCCGAGCTCCTGTTCACAGCGAGTCGCTGTGAGGAGGCGGTGGCGTCGTGGCGTTGGCTGCTGCTCGCTCGCCGCGGGGTCGAAGGATGAGCCGACCTCCGCGAGGACGAGGGACCGCGCCTGGCCGAGGTACAGCCGAGGTACGGCCGAGGTAAAGCCGAGGTACAGCCGAGGTACGGCCGAGGTACAGCCGAGGTGAGTCGAGGCATGGCTGAGATCCGTCCGAGATCGGTCCGAGATCTGTCCGCGATCTGTCCGAGGTCCGAGAGATGCCCGAGATCAACCGCGTCTCTCTCCCTGCCGCGCGCCTTGGTCTCCATGCGCCGTACAAGCGCCGCGCCCTGCTCGCCCCGCAACAGCGACGCGTCCCTCACAAACGAGCGCGGTATGACGAGGAGGTGGAGGTCGGAGGCCTGGTCACGCAGGCGGCTGTGAAGAGGAGGGCAGCAGCGGAGGAGCAGGAGGAGGAGGGGCGAGAGGCCGGGTTCTTGTCTCGGAAGGAGAAGAGGTCGCCGTCGTCGTCGACTACGCTCGCTGGCGCGTCGCCCTTCAGGATGCGCAAGAAGATGTTGTCTGGCAGCGGAGCGTCGACCGGCCCTCGGTCGGTCCACGAAAAGAACCGGCGCCGCTGTGCCGGCGAGGCCACGCCGGCGGCAGAGGCTGAGGCTACATGCAGCCAGCGTGGCGACGGAGCGGCGGCGGCGGCGGCGGCGGCGGCAAGGCTGGTGGCTGCGCGGCGGCCGCCGCTCTGGCGCCCGATCCTCGCAACGGCGTCACAGGGTGCGATCCTTGGATAGATCGCCGGTCTGCCTGGCGTGCGAGGGCCCAGCGGGCGCGAGAAGGCCGCGGCGGCAGCGGAGAGCAGCGAGAGCAACACCATCGAACGGGCTGGGCCAGCTGCCGGCGACGGCCGAACATTGTCAGCGATTTTTTTTTCGCGGAAAAAGAAGAGAAATTCCAGGAAGGATACCTTCGGGTACGTCGAGAGCTTCATTCACTGAACCAGTAAAAAGGGGCGGAGGATTTGTGCCCGCCGTGTTTGCTAAGTTTTGCTAAGGGTGCTGTTCGAGTCTACAGCCATGGTGCAGCGGCGGCCCAGAGCACCGCATCCTCACACCCCGCCTGACAGGCTGCTCGTCGCGCCAGAGCTCAGGCTCGCGCTCTGCTGGACGCCAAAGGTTGGCTCGCGCTTTCTCGTGCATCTCTTCCAGAGCCTCACAGGCTGCCGGCAGCACCCTCTCGCCGAGGGCAACACCGCGTGCGGGCTTGCGGCGCCGGGTTGGCTCGGGCCCCTCGCGCCTCCGGGCTGCAACGCCTCCTCCGGGCTGCACCGCTGCAATGGAGTGTGGAAAAGGGAGGCGTGGCACGGATTCCGGCGGCTGGTCGTCCTTCGGGACCCGCTGTCGCGCTTCCTCTCCGCCTACGAGGACAAGAGCTCATTAGTCCCCTCGTCGTCGGACGGCTCGCTGCGCGAGCTGGTGTGCTCTTGAGATGCGACACAGACCATGTGGAGGACGCGTCGAGTATCGACCTCTACTGCTTAGTGTGTGTGTGTGTGTGTGTGTGTGTGTGTGTGTGTGTGTGTGTGTGTGTGTGTGTGTGTGTGTGTGTGTGTGTGTGTGTGTGTGTGTGCGTGTGATCGAAGGGAATACCAACCCCACAATGCCTAAAAACCCAGCCCAGTACAGAGTGTACAGACTAGAGCGGCCGCACACTGCTCGGTACCCCCCCCT
>NW_005198245.1:0-1635 GCF_000372725.1 Emiliania huxleyi CCMP1516 | reverse complement strand
AATGACAACCCCGCCTTGGTAGGCCGCGCGACAGCTGTTACCCCGCGCAGGGAGCTTGGCAGGGCATGCCTTTTTCGGCTGTGAAGAGTGCTGTCGTGCGATTTCGGGCCCGTGGTTGTGCTGTTGTGTGAAGAGAACCTGTCTTTAAATGTTTTGCGCTCGTGTGTCGACGTTTGTGGACCATTGAGTCATTCTATCCTCGGGCTCGGCGCGCATGAACCATGATCTACCAGCTACGGCTCTACCGCGTACCGCACCCCGCGTGTGAGCCGCCGTGTGCCTTGACGTGTAACAGCTAACACAGTAACACGCCATAGGCCCGGATACCCCGGAACCGCACCAGAATGCTGAATGGACCATCCACCAAAAAATCCAAACCACACACAGTGTCAGGTGTCACTCTGTCTACTGTCACTCTGTCAGTGACATAGCACACTGACAGAGGGCACACAAAAGCAGCGCCATGGCGATGGCGCTAAGAGGTTCCTCTTTTCCGCGCCCCCCCCGCAAGGCGCGCGATACACAGCACATAAACCCACGCGAGGCAACGGCCACGGGGCCACGGGGCGGCCCGGTCTCTGAGGGAGGGTGTAGAGGATGTAGAGTGTAGAGCGCTGTAGAGCTGTAGAGCTGTAGAGCGCTGTAGAGCTGTAGAGCGCTGTAGAGCTGTAGAGCTCTACATCCGCCGCGGGACGAAGCGCCTGCGTTGTAGAGCGATGTAGAGGCGCTCTACAACGTGAAATCTCTACAACAAACTCTACATCATAAGCGGCGAACGAGGCACGGCAGGGTTGGTGGACTAACATTAGCACACCTCCAGGGGCAGCACTGACTACAGATCGTGCCAACACTTGGCGCAAAGGTCGGTGTTAGCACAGTCGAACGGCAGTCCCAAAACAAGCGTTAGCACAGCCGTTAGCACGGTGTTGGCACACCCTCCGGGTAAAACCCGGGTATACCTGCAAAAACCCAGGTATACCCGAGAAATACCTGGGTCCGCGTCAATGCCGCGCGCGCCCACGACTCCCAGGGCCCCTGCGCCAACTGCGGCTCGCACCGCCTGCTCAAGTACGCGCACCGCACCATGTGCGCTCGCTACAAGTGCTAAAAGGCGCGCCGCCTTCGGCATGAGGAGTCGGAGCGGCAGCGGCTGCAGGCGAGCTCGCTTGAGCGCCCTCCCCAGCTGAGCACCGGCACTCTCGCCCTCCGCTTGCTCCCCACTGATCTGGCTCTGGCCCCGCCACCCGCAGGCCCGCCTCGACCGCGCCGCGTCCCGTGACAAGTGCCACGGCGAGGCCAAGGCCACCGAGGCCGCGTCCAAGGCCCTGCTCCGCACGCAGAGGGCGGAGGAGGCACGCAAGGCGCGGACCGCCGCCGAAGCAGAGCGGGCTGAGAAGCTTGCCTCCCTCTCGGCTCGCGTTGAGGAGTCGGCGGAGCGCAAATCCAAGCTCATGGCGGCGACGCAGGCCAAGAATGCGCATTGGTTCAAGCGCGCTCTGGCCGTCGTGGCGGCCCACAAGGAGCAGCAGCGCGAGGCCGCGCAGGCCTCCGCCATGATGCTCGAGACCAAGTTTGGCGCCGCCGCCGAGCGACGCACCGCGTCGATGAGCTACAAGCCGAACTCGGGCTCGCGCG
>NW_005198246.1:0-1635 GCF_000372725.1 Emiliania huxleyi CCMP1516 | reverse complement strand
GAGGGAGGTGATACGAGGGGGGAGGGGGAAGAGGGAGGAGGTGTTTTTCTTTCTTCTAGGTTGGCGGCGAGTCGGCCGCAGCACATGCCGTCGACAAGGCCGCCGAGGAGCGCGCCGCACAAGGGCAGGCGACCTCGCCCTCCGCATACTCTGCCGCAGCTCCCGTCCCGCACGCCTTGCCAGTCCTCCCTTGCGGGTTATCGGCTCCTATCTGCGCGAGAGTCAGACCAGCGCCCAGCGGCACCGAGATCCCGTCGCACCCTACGGACGGTGCGTCGAGAGAAGGAGACAAACCCACAGAGAACGACAAACACACAGAGAACGACGTACAGACAGACCAATTATCATCTGCGTCTGCACTCATCGACGCACGCCCGGGCATTTTGGGGGTGGGGTTGGGCATTTAAGCACTCCTCAAAGATCTGCGCCAGGTTATAGAAGTCGGAGCAGTCGACTTGCATACAAGCGCTCTCGCACTCTGTGCTTGAGTCGACGAACAGCTGGCAGACGAACCGTTCCTGCTTCATGTTCACAAAGTTGGACGTCTCGGCCGAGACGTAGCCGGAGTAGTGCACACACGGGTGTCCCTCCCACGCCGTCTCGCCGTCACTGCAGTGCCGGTGTTCCTCCACCTTGAAGACGGAGATGCCCCACGCCTGATCGCCCTGCTCCGTGCCGCACGTCGACGTCGGCTCGAGCAGCGCGATGTTCTTGTGGTCCCATGCGCTCGAGACCAGCGCGTCCGCCTCTGCCGCATCGCCCTCGATGGTCTTTGCGAGGTGGTGCGGGAAGTCGGTGAATTTGACTGCCGTCTGCGGGTAGTAGTTGAAGGCGATGTCGGCCATGAAGTGGGCCGCGGTATCGCCCTCCGTCTCGCTCGCCTCGACGTCGCGCTCCTTCATCACGACGTTGAGGTTCGAGCAGAAGCCGGAGGTGGCGATCAGCCAGGCGGGGTCGTCGACCACGTCGGGCACGGGAGAGGGCTTGGGCGCAAAGGCGAGGCCGCGAGCGGTTGGCTTGACGTCGTGAACGGTGTTGTTGGCCTGCGCACGCCAGTCGGCCGGTGCGGCGCGTGAGATTCAGCCTGTCTGTGTGGGTAATTGTGGCAGGGCGGAGCGGTGCCGGCAGGGCAGACGCCGAGAGCGCGGTCACGAGCAGGTCATGCATGTACCCCCACCCCCCAGAGCCTCCGAAAGCGCCGTTTTTCAGAAAAATTTCGGGAACTGACAGCGCAGCGACACCTCTTGACGACTACTACCAGCGCGCTCACAATCCGAGCAAAGTCTAGCGGGTTGCGAGTAGCACCCCTGCGAGCCGGGTAAATCCTCTGACAGACTCCATCCATCCACTAACTAACTATTTAGGCCTCTCGGACACACGGTCAATCGGTCATGGACGGAGCATCCACTGTTTTGTGATGTGCATGTGCAGGTGCATGTGGGTATCGTCAGCAAATTCTGCAAAATAAAGCCAAGAAAAGCCGGAAAAGAGAGGGCCGACACCTCAAAGGTCAGAGCGAGAGACGGACACCACAGAGCGAGAGACTGCCCCACGCGTGCTATCTCGCCCCCGTGGTCCTCTCTCCTCTCCTGCCACACTCGCAGTGACATGGTACGCGACGTCATGCTGGAGGGA
>NW_005198247.1:0-1635 GCF_000372725.1 Emiliania huxleyi CCMP1516 | reverse complement strand
CCTCGCCCCTCTCTGAGCAGCAGCTGCACGGCGGCGCGAGAGAGGCGGCGTCCCCAAGCCGCGTCGAGGGCACACGCCAACACCTCGCCGCAACTCGGGCAGCGAGCGACGTGCGAGAGCGCCGCGAAGCCCGAGGCGGGCGGCCGCTTCGCCGCGTCGAGCCGCATCATCACGCGGAACGTGGAGGAGGGGCGGTGGAAGAAGCTGAAGACGGGCGAAGCGGTGAGGTGCCTCGCCGCCGCCTCACGCGCCGCCGTGCCGACGAGCAGCCGCAGGCCCGCCTCGTTGCAGCCAGGGAACTTGTGCGTGACAGCGGCGTACCCGGCTGCTGCCTGGTGCGGGTTGCTGCCGCTGGTGGTCAGCGAGTCAGTGGCGCACAGGTAGACGAGGCCGCCCGTCCTGCACGCCCACCACGCCTCTGCGGCGTGCGGCTGGCCCGTGCCAAACGCGTCGGCGTCCACAAGGTCGTACAGCGACCCGTCCAGCCGCGAGCGCATGTAGACGTCGACGGCGTCGTCGGCGGTGACGCGTGCGCGGCCGGCCGAGAGGAGCGGCTCGAGGTTGGCGCGGAGCGGGTGCTCTCCGAACATGCGCTCGTTCGCGTGCACAAAGCTCGCGTTTGCCTCGTGAGAGTAGCGGAGAGCCCGCACGCCGGAGCCGGACATGGCGTCGAGGACGCGAGGCGCGCGCTGGTGCTGCCGGCCGTGCGCCGCGAGGGCGAGCACGCCGAGGTCGCGGATGATCCGCGAGGCAGGCCGGTAGAAGAGAGGCGCGCCGCCGCCCTGCTGCAGCCGAAACGAGACGGAGCGCTCGCGGCACTCTTCGGCACAGGCGACTGATCGGGAGCGGCGCCGGCCCGCCAGCGGCAGCGCGGCTCCTCGGCCGGCGGCGGCGGACGCAGGAGCGACCATCGACTGCCCAGGCTAGTTCCCGAGGTCGTCGGGTGTGACCTTGGTGTGTTGACCCCTGCGTCCCCCGAGACCTAGCGCGGGTGGGTTGGAGGGGGGCTCGCTGCAGGGAAGGGTTGTGTAAGAAGCCGATCCCCGTAGTCTGCCCCGCTCCTCCCCATCGGGCTGCATGAGCGGCCACGCCTCGCAGATTCGTTTTCGCGCCTGGGTCAGGCGCGCGCGCGGGGCATCGTCCCCCGGGTCGCTGGACCAGCGATCCGAAGAGTGGCTGTTATGCGAAGGAAAGAGCGGGGCCCTCGACATAAAGTCCGGCCCTCCGAGGGGGGAAGGGAATTGCGGGGTCCCCACGGGCGCCTCTCTTCGGCCCTCCCGAGGGGGGGAGGGGGAGCCAGGGGGTGGGTGGGGGGATCGGGGCGGTGGGGAGGGGTCTCGGTTTCGTGTGGCTAATACTTGCCTTTCGGGGAGGGGCCTCGCGTCAGGCGCGCAAGGCACGCCCGTCCTCTTCCCCTCCTCCCCCGAGGCAGCGAGTAGGCAGCGAGTGGAGGTCTCGAGCGCCTATATGAAGGTATGTGAGATGGTGATGGGAATGGGTGGTCGGGCGGGCGGGCGGGCGGGCGGGCGGGCGGGCGGGCAAGCGGGGAGAGGCGGGCGGGCGGGGCGGGGCGGGCGGGCGGGGTGATCGGAGAAGTCGTATCCACAATCCGCAGCAGCGGAGCAGCCGCAGCAG
>NW_005198248.1:0-1635 GCF_000372725.1 Emiliania huxleyi CCMP1516 | reverse complement strand
CTAGATGAGAGTCAGCAGAGCGCGCCGTCTCGGCGGCTATGGCGCATAGTGGGCTGAGAGGCAAGAGGGATTTTTCTCTCGGGCGGAAGATGAAGCCCCGACTTCTAATAAATTGTGCCAGGCGTATCCGGGGGCGGACAGCACGGAACCGATTTTTATTTGGCGCAGACCCCTCCTTCCTGAGTCACCGGAAAATCCCAACGATCCTTGAGCGGAGGCCGCCTTGGCCACTTTTCCGGCCTCTCCGGAGAATCTGGGAGAATGGCTACCATAGCCTAGCATGGCACCCGCGGGCAAAGCTGCCCCCAGGTCCCTAGAGCCCATGGGCATTCCCAAAGGATATGTCAGCGTGAGTACCAGCAGTACCAGGATGCCACCGCCGATGATGAGGAATAAATACTCTCTCTCTCTCTCTCTCTCTCTCTCTCTCTCTCTCTCTCTCTCTCTCTCTCTCTCACTCTGATCGAGAGCACGATGTGCGTGTGGACTGTCGTATTCTCGCCCGCAGCGCGGCGGCGGATCTAGAGCGCGTGGAGAGCAGCATGCCGATGAGCCGACCCCGATCTCTGTTGATCTTTAAGAGCTGAATTCTTTTTTGTGGCTCTAAAAGTCTCGACATTTTTATCATGATTCTTCAAGAAAGTTGGGGAATTTTGAGAGAGGTGCGGGATCAATTACCGCCGCACACCGGTCATCCTCACTCCGGAGGAGTCTCCCCTCTCCTCCCTCTGAGTTCTTCCTCCTGTTCGCCTTCCGATGATCATCCGACGGGCGCGGGGCCCGGCCTCCCCTCCTAGCCTTCTTCGGCCGCGGCCCCGCCACCGTTTCGTCTTCTCTGCCTGATCCCGACGGGCACGGGACTGGAAGAACGGACAACCAGAGCTAAATTCTTTCTTCGGAGAAACTTCCCAGCACCGGACGCGGGGTGGAGAGGAGCCGTGCCGGCGCACCGTGGCTACCACCGCAAGATGCTGCGTAGATCCAGCCGTTTAGCTCCGATCGCGCGACGAGCGCTGCCGGCGGCGGTGCGGCTGCCGGCGCGGGCCGTGGCGGGCTCCGCCGCGGGCAACCAGCAGGCCACGGCCGACTCTGGCAAGTTTGACGCGCTCGACAAGCGGCGGCGCCAGCTGCTGTACCGCTCAAAGCAGCGCGGCTGGTGCCGTCGCCCGCAGCCGTCCTCGCCGGCGAGTCTGTCGGGCGGCATCGAACGCCGGCCCTCTCTATTACCTAGGCTCGAGATGGACATCATGCTTGGAGGCTGGGCGTCGGCGCGGCTGGCAGACCTGTCGGAAGACCAGGCGCCGCCCCTGCCCTGGCCGCCGCCGCCTCCCCGATGTGCCGCCGCACCCGCCGCACTCCACACCCGCTGTCCGCGCCACTTCCACTCTCGCGCCCGCGCTTCTCCCCTCTGCCACGCCCTCCGGCGCGCCTCCTGTCCTCCTCTTCCCGCAGCTGACGCAGTTTGCCGAGATCATCGAGATGGAGAACCTTCGACCTGTATGGCTGGGTCCCCGGCTAGGTAGGAAGTTCTCCGATGACATCTGCCAGCCTGCTCCTCCGCAGGGTTTTTGAGCCCCCCCCTGCTGAATTTCTCTCTAGTCCTGGGGTGGGAGACGTAAATCTCTCTCAATGGTT
>NW_005198249.1:0-1635 GCF_000372725.1 Emiliania huxleyi CCMP1516 | reverse complement strand
GCAAAAGTCTGTGGTGCAAAACCCGCCCAAAACTACCAAAATCGCTGTCACGGCCAGCTCGGCACTATCTACTCAAAAAAAGTGACGTAGAGCACCCACTTTTTAAGCGTTCGCCGCATACACAAGGTCCGCCTGCGTGCGGCGCCAGCTTCTCAGGGCCGTAGCGCGAAAAACGACGGAGGAGATGCATCCTAGCTGTCGCCGCCGAAGGCGACTCGACGCCGCTGAGATCGGAGATCAAGCTCTGACAGGTCACACGTCGCTCCTTTGACGCCGACGTGACTCACCCGTGCAGAGCGCATCAGGACACGGTCTCGACGCGCTCGGTACGACGCCTGCGACCCGTCTCGGGTCAGGTGGCACGACGCTCATCGCGCCTGCCAGCGCTGCCGTGCAGGTTGCCACGACAAGGTTGAGCACGCTTCTATACGCTCGCCCAGCCTTCCTTTCCATCCCATTAGGCAGCCTGGGAACGGTGGCGGTCAGAGGCAAAGCCTGCGAGGGGTGGTGGAACCACATGTCACGGCCACCGCCGGCTCGACGCGACGATAGCCTCCGGAGGCTGACTTTGAGGCACCATCATCGGACGATGTCGACGAGATGGGTCGCTCTCGCGGTATCCAGGTAGCCCCCCATACTAGTATCACCAGCCATGGCCTCAGGGAGCGCGGGCGAGGGCGCTGGGAGCAACACGGACAAAAAAACATCAAAAGTGGTCATTGTGACACCACCCGTATTTGCAACTAGTCTCGTGAGCCCTCCCGAGCCCACCAGCGCCACCCTCGTGCCTCTCTGCCCGCTCTGAGCCCTCCGACCCCTCCGAGCTCTCCACCCCTCCCAAGCCCTCACGAGCCCCCTCCTAGCTCTACGCCTCTCGCTTTTGCGTTTTGGCCAGCCCTCCCAGCCCCCACCCCTCCTGGGCCCTGCCGCCTGACACCTCTGCCGGTGGAGGGCTTTAGGTCACGGTCCACACTCCCGCCCTCCCGACCCCTCCACACCCCTACAGCGGCACCCCTATACCCCTCCCGCCGTTTTAGGGCCTCCTGACCCGCACTCATGCCTCCCGTGCGCGATCTGTTTTCTTTCTTTCGACAGAGGTGGATGGACGGGCGAGTGGCAGAGCGTGAGGCTGCAACAAAGCACCGTCGGCGAGTCCGATGGAGGTTCAACACCCTCGTCCCGACGCCGCCTGCTGGTGCTGCTCCGCAAAGTGCAGCACCGTGGGCAGGAAGGTCTTGCGAGAGACGGCGTTGCGCAGCGGCGAGACGCGCAGCCCGGAGGCGGCGTCGGCGTCCTCAAACCCGATGCCAAACCCGTCGGTCCCTGCGGACAGGCGGCGCCACGGGGCTGCGGGTCGTGCGGCGTGCCGCGGCGCAGGGGCAGCGGCGGCGCAGGGGCAGCGGCCCGGGCGGCGCTGGCTGTGCCCGCGTGTAAAGAGCAAGGTGAGGCGGAGCAGCTCTCTCGCTCCAAGCGGCCTCTCTCCGCGCATCTCTCTGCCCACCGAGCTGCTGCTTGACAAAGAGGGGCTGCGAGGCGAGCGAGGGGGGGAGGCCCTCCGGCGCCGCCTCGAGGGCTGACGCGAGCGCCGCCGCCGCGCCTCTCCCCCCTGGGGTGAGGGGCACCACACTGACCCCC
>NW_005198250.1:0-1636 GCF_000372725.1 Emiliania huxleyi CCMP1516 | reverse complement strand
TCAGTAGTATGCAAGAAGGCGCTCAGTCACGTGGCCGACGAAGAAGCAATCTCCCCTTATCTCGAGCATATCTCCCCATATCTCCACGTAGGTCGCCGACCCTGCCGCGACCGAGCAAGAAGCAATCTCCCCATATCCCGAGCATATCTCCCCCATATCTCCACGTAGGTCGCCGACCCTGCCGCGACCGAGGAAGAAGCAATCTCCCCATATCTCGAGCATATCTCCCCATATCTCCACGTAGGTCGCCGACCCTGCCGCGACCGAGGAAGAAGCAATCTCCCCATATCTCGAGCATATCTCCCCATATCTCCACGTAGGTCGCCGACCCTGCCGCGACCGAGGAAGAAGCTGCTGCGGCGAGAGCAGGCAGCGCGTCTTCCAGGAGCCGTCCTGGAAGCGCCTCCTGCTGCTTCTGCGTAGGAGCTGCGGAGAGAAGTGCAGCGCCTCTTCCTCGTCTAGACACTTCCTAGACACTTCCTAGACACTTCCTAGGAGCTGCGGAGAGAGGTGCAGCGCCTCTTCCTCGTCTCGCTGCGGCGCGCCTTTGTCGAGCTCTGCTCGCAGCTCTCCAACATCAAGCCCAGCGGCGCCCTCCTCTCCGCCACGACGTCGCTCGACGAGGCGAGCTCGGCGCGGCCGTCCTCCCCGGCCCGCTCCTTCGACCAGGCTGCGCCCGGTCGCCCCGAAGCGCGCCTCGCCGCCACCCCTCTCGTCGCGGCGCGCGCGGAGAGCCTCCCACTGCCAGACCTGTGCCTCGACCCCCCCCCTCCGCCGCCGGCGGCGGGGCGGGACGGCGGCGGCGAGGGCGGCGGCGGAGGCGCGGCGGCGTCCGCGGGCGCGGTCAACGTGGCGCAGCCGAGGAGCATCTGGGGTCCTCTTTGGCACCGTTCGACTTCTGCTCTCGTGTAGGCGTGATCAACGTGTAATTAATTAATTAATTAAGGGATTGGTTGATTGATTAATGAGTTGCCTCTGCTCTCGTGTAGGCGTGATCAACGTGGCGCAGATGATGAACATCGCTAACGGGATGCACACGCTGCTGCAGCTCGAGGAGGTAGCGGCTCCTCCGAATGATTCGTGAATGGCGCACCTTCGATGCGGACCATGAGGATCCTCAGCTCCGCACCTCAGGAGCGCTTCATCCCGGTGTTTGCTAACTACAAGCCCGATATCGGCGAGGCGGCCGTCAGCGAGTGGGGCCGCCTCTACCTCGAGCAGCTCTCCGTCACGCTGCGCGTTAGTTAATTAATTAATTAATCAATTATTAATTAGGCCGCCTCTACCTCGAGCAGCTCTCCGTCACGCTGCGCGCGCACGTCCGCGCCGCCGCGACGCCCGACGAGCAGGCGGGCGCGCTCGAGGTGTTCACGGACTTGTGGAAGTCGATGAGCCTCCTCCACCGCTTCGGCGAGGGCAAGATGTGGCCGGCGCTGCCGCTGCGCGCCGCGCTGGAGCACGTCGTCCCGCTGTTGCACGTCTGGCTCGACCGCGACCGCGAGCTCGTGCTGCGCGCTGCGCTCCTCGCCGCGGCGTCGGAGGTCTCCTCCTCCGGCTGGGCGCGAGGCGGCGGCGGAGGAGGCCGGCCGGCGACGTGGTACTCGCGCACGGCCGACGACGTGCTGCGCGCGCTGCG
>NW_005198251.1:0-1636 GCF_000372725.1 Emiliania huxleyi CCMP1516 | reverse complement strand
GTGGGATTCATGTGTGCTCCGCGCAGCCAACCTGGGTTGGGCGAGGGGGCGGGGCTATCACTTGTATCACCGCCCCGCCGCCGCGCTCGAGAGCATGCGAAAGTAGTTGTCGTGTGCGTCGATCGTGGAAGGTAATATGTTTTGATCGTGCTCGTGTGTTGCCAAGCCTGTTGCAGAGTCCAGAGAGCAGAGAGCGCAAACCGGGTCGCTCCTGTGAAAAACCCGACGCCATGAGTGTCCGTTGGAAGGCGATTCACCTAACAGGGAGGTGTGGTTCTGTGGCTCCGCAGGAGATCCATTGTGTTAGTGTGCGCCAGTCCAGCCCTTGTCATGCCAATGTGCTTTGAGCGGGGCTCGCATTCAAGAATTCTTTTCGTGTGCCGTTGTGTGTGCCAGTCCGCGCCAGTCTGCGCCCCTGTTGTGCCAGTGTGCTGTGAAAGAGGCTTGATTCTTTTCGACAAACTCGCCGTCCTCGCGGGAGTTGCTTAGGCGGCTCCCGTGGTGTACCTGTGTCTCGGCCAGAGTCACCGCGAAAGTCACCGGTCTCGGCCCGAGACGCCCCCGCCCCCCGGCGCCCCCCAGAGGTCGCCTGCGGGTGCGCCGCGGTGCGGGCACGTCAGGAGGGCTCCCACGCACCCTTGGAGCCGGTCGGCACTCGACCGTTCGACGCGCACGGCACTCTGGCGCGGCGCGCTGGGTCGGGTCGCCACGCACGGCGGCAGTCACGCGGGCCTTGGGCCGCCCCGGAAGCCGAGACTGTGCACGCGGGGGGGCTGCGGGGTCTCGCATGCAAAAGGGCGCGCCTCCAAAGCCGACCGTTCCGGCGGGGTGGCGTCAGCGCGTGGTCCAGCGCTGCTGGTCGCTCAGCGCGCAGGCCATAGCAACTACCTCTCTCCAAGAAACTGACCTCCTCTCCCCATTCCTCTTCCTCTCTAGGTATCAACCTGCACGCCTTGCATAATGCTACTTAGCGTCGTCGCCGCATGTGCTGGCCCGCCTTCTTCGTCTTGGCCCGCTTGGTCTTGGCTATCGCACAGAGTTGCTTCACACATGCTATCAGTGGCGGTTTGACTTAGCGTCGTCGCCGCATGCGCTGGCCCGCCTTCTTCGTCTGGGCCCGCTTGGTCTTGGCTTTCGCTGCCCTTTTAGCTGCCGGGGTGAGCACCCAGCGCTTCACCTTGACCTTGCAGCCAGTCGTTTAAAAATTGTAATTCGTGCTCTCAGCACGTATCTGCCTCGGACAGTGTTGACGGCTACACCTTTTATTGTTGTTGGCACTGGCATTTATCGTGGGAGGAGGGGGGAATATAGTATAGGTAAGGGAAAAAATCGCTCCGACAGTTCGCTGAAACTTCTGGAGCCCCCCAAATACCCGTGCGCCGGGGCGCAGCGTGAGCTTGATCTGCGGTTGCGCCGTTTGGCTTCCACATCCATCGCAAGTGAGTCTATGTTGTTCACCTGTGCAAATGAACATTGATGTCATCGCTCACGTGGACGCGCACGAGCACAATACACGAATGCCTGGTTTCCCTTATATCCTGGCTCTTTCCAAAGGTTGGAGAAGACTCCCTAAGTTTCCCACCGTTCCTCGCCCTGGGTTGGCCTTTAAAATACCTCAAATAAACTCCTTGGTCCA
>NW_005198252.1:0-1636 GCF_000372725.1 Emiliania huxleyi CCMP1516 | reverse complement strand
CCCCCCCCAGTACCCTAATCCAGTTCCCCCCTACCCACCAGTACCGAATCCAGACCCCCCCCCGTCGCCGCAGGCAACCGCGCCGCCTCGCCAGAGGCCGACGGGGAGGGCGCCAAGCCGACTATGGTGGACATGAAGGCGCTGGAGAAGGTCGCGCCCCTCCCCCTATCTCCCCCTATCTCCCCCATATCTCGAGGACCTGCGGCTGCCAGTCGACAAGCATCTCCCCCTATCTCCCCCTATCTCCCCCTATCTCCCCCTATCTCCCCCTATCTCCCCCTATCTCCCCCTATCTCCCCCATATCCGCCGACGGGTTGAGGGGGGCGAGCGGACGGCGGACTAGGGGAGTACACCTCTTCCATGAGTGAGTGGTAGGTCGTCTCGCCGCCGACGCCGAAGGGGCAGCGCGCCTCGAAGGGCGTCAAGGTGCCGAGAGAGGGGGAGGGCTGGCCGAGAGAGGGGGCGAGAGAGGGGGGGGAGAGCGCGCCTCGAAGGGCGTCAAGGTGCCGCTGCACGCGAGGGCCCTCCCTTCCCTTCCCCTCTCGCACAGACCCGTCCTCTCACAATGACTGATGCATCCATTGACCGCCCTGCCTGCTCTTCCGGCGAGGTGGTGCCGCTGCACGACGGCCCGAGCGAGTCGGTCGCCGACGTGCAGGTACTCTCGGGGAATCTCGGGGAATCTCGGGGAATCTCGGGGAATCTCGGGGAATCTCGGGGAATCTCGGGGAATCTCGGGTGTTGAGCGAGTCGGACGCCGACGTGCAGCCGACGCTCCACATGCTGCTAGACCTCCCCCTATCTCGGCTCGATCTCCCCCATCTCTCGCGCAGGCCAAGCTCAACATGCTAACGGCGCACAATGAGGAGCTGAGTGGGAGGCACGCACCGCCTAGACGCGGAACATCTCCCCCTCTCTCCCCTAGACGCGGAAGATCTCCCCCTCTCTCCCCCCCCGTCTCTCCCCGCACCTGGCAGCACGGCGCCTAGACGCGGAAGATCTCCCCCTCTCTCTCCCCCCGTCTCTCCCCGCACCTGGCAGCACGGCGCCTAGACGCGGAAGATCTCCCCCTCTCTCTCCCCCCGTCTCTCCCCGCACCTGGCAGCACGGCGCCTAGACGCGGAAGATCTCCCCCTCTCTCCCCCCGTCTCTCCCCGCACCTGGCAGCACGGCGCCTAGACGCGGAAGATCTCCCCCTCTCTCTCCCCCCGTCTCTCCCCGCACCTGGCAGCACGGCGCCTAGACGCGGAAGATCTCCCCCTCTCTCCCCCCCGTCTCTCCCCGCACCTGGCAGCACGGCGCCTAGACGCGGAAGATCTCCCCCTCTCTCCCCCCGTCTCTCCCCGCACCTGGCAGCACGGCGCCTAGACGCGGAAGATCTCCCCCTCTCTCTCCCCCCGTCTCTCCCCGCACCTGGCAGCACGGCGCCTAGACGCGGAAGATCTCCCCCTCTCTCTCCCCCCGTCTCTCCCCGCACCTGGCAGCACGGCGCCTAGACGCGGAAGATCTCCCCCTCTCTCCCCCCCGTCTCTCCCCGCACCTGGCAGCACGGCGCCTAGACGCGGAAGATCTCCCCCTCTCTCCCCCCCGTCTCTCCCCGCACCTGGCAGCACGGCGCCTAGACGCGGAAGAGGG
>NW_005198253.1:50033-57094 GCF_000372725.1 Emiliania huxleyi CCMP1516 | reverse complement strand
AGGACAGCTTTTGCTCGCCCGCAAGCTCGGGCGGCGGTGCTGGCACCGGCCTCTTGCGGCCATTCTCGTCGAGGTACTTGTCGATGTCGGGCTTGCGGCCCCACGAGATGTCAATCAGCCGCTCCTGCGGTGGGAGGGGGGAGGGGGGGCTGGCGCAAAGAGCGGGTCTGTCTCCCTGCCGTCCGCTCGCGAGCCTTGACAAAGTCGACGCGGCGCTTGTTCGTGTCGCCGTAGAGCAGCTTCTCGACCACCGGCATCTTCGCCTTCTCGAACGAGTTGATCGCCTGCTCGTAGTACTCCTGCGCCGCCTGCGCGGAGCGGCGGGCGCAGCCTCGCGGGGCGCAGTCTCGCGGTGCGGAGGTCTGCAGGCGCAGGCTGCGACTCTAGCAGGCTGCGACTCTAGCAGGCTGCGACTCTAGCAGGCTGCGACTCTAGCAGGCTGCGACTCTAGCCGGCTGCGACTCTAGCAGGCTGCGACTCAGCAGGCTGCGACTCTAGCAGGCTGCGACTCTAGCAGGCTGCGCGCCTCGATCTCGCCGAGGTGGTGGAGGCAGGAGGCGATGTTGTGGACGATGGCGCCGCGGACCGCGAAGTCCTTCGAGTTGCGCGTCTTCTCCGTCACCTGAAGAGCGCGAGGGGAGCGCGAGCCGAGTGAGAGGGGTGAGCGGCGGGGGGGGAGAGGCTCGGGCGCAGCAGGGGAGGCGGGGAGGAAGTCCGGGGCGGGAGGGGTGAGAGTCGGAGCTGCGCTGCAGGCTGGGCCCCTCCGGCTCCCGGGCGGGCGGGCACGCACCGCGAGGCAGGCGGTGAAGGTGTTGAGCGCCATCTCGTACTCGCCACGGTGGAACTGGAGGCCGAGCAAGGAAGAGAGGCGGGGTGAGAGGCAGGAGGCTGTGGCGAGGGGCGCGGGCGCGGCGCGGCGAGCGCAAGGGGCGGGTCGGGGCGCGCGCGCGGGGCGGCGGCGCTGCTCGCGGGGCGGCCGTGCCTGCTCCTTTGCTTCGGTGAGCAGGTTCCACTCCAGCTGGTTGAGAGTGTCCTGCGAGGGAGCGGCGCTCGGAATCGGCGGAGGCGCTCCCGGGCGGGAAGGGGGCTGCTGGGAGCAGCGCGCGCCTTCTTGACGGTGGCGCCAATTTGCGCGTGGTACTTGGTGACGCGCGAAAACAGCTTTTCGGACACCTGAGGAGTGGGCCGGAACGGAGGAGTCGGACCTCACACTCGCGGCGCCTCTTTGATCCTGAAATCGCGTTCGAATTCGCGCGGGCTTGGCCGGTGGCGCGCGCACGTCCGCAACGCCGCGCTCGTCGTGGCTCATACTGGAAGGAGCGGGTGGCAGGGAGGCGGAGCGGCGAGCGCTGTCGGGCTACGGCCAAAAGCCCCCCTCGCTCTAAGTAGGCCTTTACTGTCCCGTTTTGCTGTTCACAGCTAGGGACGGCCTCTGCGGCAAAGTCAAACAACCCCACCTACCGCCTACCTCCCTCCCACAGGCAAACCTTCGGCTCCCGCTCAGAGGCTCGTAGTTTTTCTTCCAAATTTGCTGCACAGGGCCATGGCTGCGCTGGCGTAATGTGCCGACGAGAATGGCGACACATTGCCGACAAAAACACCTGCTTTGTATTTCAACCAGCACGCTCACCTGCTTTACCGTTAGTTAGCTCATGCCTCAAGCCTCAAGGCCCCGCCAGCTCCACCTCAAAAGGGAACGGCCCTCCTGTTCCATTCCTCTCCCACCACTCCTCCGCCCCCCCCCCCTCCTTGACTAGCACGCGTCGGAGACCCTCCAGCACCGCGGCGCGGTGTGATGCCGGGACCACCACCTCTCCCGGCGCAGCAGCCTCGCGCTGCCTGCGCTCCGCGCGCTGGTGGCCCGCAATCTCCGACTCGCTGTCGGTGACCGCCGCCCGCTTGCGCTTGGAGCCCGGCCCGACGGACGGACCGTCGCTACCGACAGTCGCTGCTGTCGGGGCGGAAACGAACGAGCCGCCGCTGCCTGCCGCGCCGCCGCTGTGCAGCACCACGCCGTGCGGGATGCACCCGGCCTCGCCGCCCGCGCTCGCCACCGGCTGCTCCATGCGCGCCTCGTCTCCTTGCGCCGCCGATTCCTGGCGGTGGCAATCCTCCGCATCTGCGCCCTCGGCCCCCGCCCCCGCCCCCACCCCTCCCCTCGCCTCCAAGGCCTTCCTCATAAGTTCGACGTTGTTTTGCCACTGCGGCACGAGGGGCCGCTCCGGCTCGAGGGGCTTTGCACCGCCCTCGTCGGCACCGCCCGGCGCCGGCAAGACTTGGCCCAACCCCACATCGCGCAGCTGGTCAAACGGCGCCACGTACTCGACGGGCGCGGCCTCGTCCGCCGTCAGCTCCTCCGGCTCGAGGAGGCGAGGCAGCGCGCCGGCGGCGGAGCCGCCGCCGTTGGAGCCGCCGTTGGAGCCTCCCTCCTCGACGGTCGGCAGCGCCTTGAGCCGCAACCAGCTCCTCGCGCCGCCGCCTTCCCACGCGGTGTGGCCGAGGACGAGCATGGCCCGCGGGGTTAGCTCCGACCGCAGCCATACCACGTCGCCCGCCGCAAAGGCTCCCCGCCCAGCCGATGGCGCCGCGGCGGCGGGTCGGGCAGCGGCTCCTGCAGGGGGCGGCAAGCGTGGCTGTCAGCCAAAGAGGCGAGCCCCTGCACAAAAGGCGGATGCCCGCGCGCCTGCCGCCCCGTCCCCCCCGCTCGCGTAGCCCTCGTCGCCCCCGCCCGTCAGCGCCCGCACCTCGGCCGCGAGCTCTAGCGACTGCTCCCTGCTGACCGCGCCCGAGTGGAGGATCTGGCGGATGCTCTCCGCGGGCGGCCGCCTGACCTGCTCGTCGATGTACCGCGAGAGGGCGTGGAGCAGGGTTTCCCGCTGCGCCGCGTCCCCCGCCGCCTCCACCGCCAGCCACGCGGCGCGGAAGCCGGTGTACAGGGCGCTCACCGCCCCCTCCTCGAGGAGGAAGGGCTCGCCCGACGGCTGGGGCTGGAGGCGGAGGTGGCGGGTCGTCCTGCAGCGGCCCTCCCCCCGGATGGGCCACGTCTCCTCGACGATGAGGTGCGGCTGGTGCGGGTTCGCCCCCCCGGGCAGCCGGCCGGGGTGCAGAAACACCAAGTGGCCGACCTGCAGCTTGGCCTTGCGAAGCTTGCTTTTGCGTGGCTGTGCGTCGCCGCCTAGGCTCGGGGCCGCTCCCCCGGACGGCGCGCTGCTGCCGCCGCCGGGCGGCCTGATGCTCCACCTCTTGTTGCTGTCGTCCAGCCGCACGTGGAGGGCGACGAGCTCCTCCCTGATCCGGTCCGCCTGTGCGGACGTGTCGTGGACATGTCACGGATGTGTCGTGGACGTGTGGTGGATGGCTGCTGCTATGATCGAGCCTCCGCCCACTCGCGCCGCGAGCGGAGCTCGTCCCGCCGCTCGAGCAGCTCGAGCACCCGCAGCAGGGTTGGGTCGTCTCCCAGTGCCACCCCGCCACCGCCTCCGCCGCTGCCCGCTCCCTCGCACCCGCCGCTGCCCGCCCCCTCGCGCCCGCCCGGGCCGCTCCCACTCGCGCCGTCGCGGGAGGGCGGAGCGCCGCAGCCGTGATCGCGCTCGGGCTGTGCGTCGCGGCCGAGCCGAGCGGGCTTCGACGCCGCCTTGTCGCCGTGGCCCCGCCGTCTGTGGCCGACGGCGAGCCTGCTCGGGTCCCGACTCTCCTGAGGCGGCGCGGGCAAGCACTCGGCATCCACAGAGAGAGGGCGGGATTGTGGGACGGCGGCGGCGCGCCTTGTCGAGGAGCTGCTCCAGTGCCGACGTGGCCTCGCGGTCGGTAAGCCCCCGCCGGACGAGGGGCGTGATCTGGCAGATCCGCACCGTCCAGTGCCTGCGGGCGTCGGACAGCGGGCGCGAGACGGGGTGCAGCACGTCCATGTTGCAGCAGGCGAGGTCGGGCGAGGTGTCGAGCTCGAAGCCGCGCTCGCGGTACGTCCCAATCACCTTCCTCCGTCCGAGCAGCCGCGTGTCCCACAGCGTGCGCGTCGCGTACACGTGCGGCGACACAATCACCTCAAACAGCCAGCCGCTCGGGCCGTGCTCGCCAAAGATGGCCGTGAGGAGCGCGTCGCTCAGATCGGTCAAGGACGGGTACGTGCGCGACTCTCGCAGCGAGCGCTGCACCCGCCGCACCGCCTCGTCGCCCAGCCGCTCGGCGAGCACGCCGACCGGGTCCAGCTCGATCACGCGGGAGGTGCCCAGCACAAAGAGGTCGTAGTCGACAACCTCGACAACGGCGAGGGGGCGCGAGCCCTCCGCCGGCGGGGCGGGGTCGAGGGACCAGCAGGGGTCGGTCGCGTCCGGTGGGAGCCGCCCGGGCGGGTGGGCGCGCCAGCCGGGCGGCTCGGGGAGGTAGGTGTAGACGGAGGCGGAGGGTCTGACCATTGAGCTTCGGAGTGAGTTTCTTCCACCGAGACTGGCATTTAAGAATTCTTCCACCCTCATAATGCCTTTTCTCAATTAGGATTCCTACGTACTTTTAGCTTACTGGGAGAAAAGAGTGGGGTTGTGTTCTCTAGGCCCCTAAGGGCCCTACGCGCGGCGTGAGAGCTCGGAAGCGAGCTTTGCACGGCGATCGAGGATGGCGCGGTTCACCCCCTTCTCTCAATGTATGACGTGTGAGTGTTGGAGTTGTTTGGTATTGCTAAAAATTTCTCTCTCAATGTATGTGGCTCTTACGTACATTCTCAACATTCCCGGAGGAGGACTGCTGAGAGGGTTTGTTTCTTGTAAAGTTCTTTCCTCCGCGTCTCGTTTCTTCACTCTGGAAGTCTGGTGTGCGGTTACTGAATGCACTCCCAAGCCAGCGGAGGCCCTAAAAGGATCCCTAAAACCGAAGGCAGTGGCGTGTTTCGCGGGAAGTCCGGCGGGCACCGCACCAACTGCCAACGACAGTGTGTGCACATATGCAGCCCTCTGCGATGCCGCTTCCGCTCCTCTTCCTCGGCGCCCTGCAGGTCGTGCCCCGCGATGAACGTCCGGTCGGGAACGTGCTCTGCGACGACCACGGCGCGATCACGCCCATCTCGCGCTCAGATGCCCTGGCTCTCATAGATCGCGGGGGCAAAGAAGACGCGCCGGTGGCGCGTGGCTGGGCTGCTCTTCGAAGTCGCCCACGATGGCTTCGACCCATCGAGCTGGAAGCATGTGATTCGCCGCCCCCGCCACCAGGGTCTGCAGACGGGCTCGGCCCGAGGGCGGCGCCTCTACTACGTCTGGAGCCCAACGACGGGAAGCCCGCCTCTGTTGTGTGTCATCTTTCCCAGCGGCAGCGCACCGCCAGCCCGCGCGCGAAGCGTGTGCCCTGCTCACAGGGGTGAGCCTCCGCCCGCCAGAAGCCCTCCGCCACAACCAAACTCCCGCTCACCGACGCACTCCTCTCTGCGCGCGCTCGCAGGTCGATGCACGTGTGTGGGGGTGAGCTCGCCAACGGACTGACGGTGGGCGGCGGGTCGCACTGGAGCTTCAATCGCGATATGCAGAGGCCCTACAAACCACAGCAGCTGCTCGAGCGCAAGCGCATACACCGCACGAGCGACGAGCAGTCGCAGCAGCTCCAGATCACCTTTGCCTGCGCAAACATCTTCCGAGGTGCGCAACGCGCCGCTCGCCGCCCCCACGCACCCTCGAGACTGCTTCTGTTGAGCCCAAGTGCAAGGGTCTGGGGGGGCTGTCAGTGGAGAGCACTACGGCTGCTCGAAGCGACCCCCCCTCAGTAGTTTCGAGGAGAGAGAAGAGAGGAGGTGGCACTCGCCTCTCAGCCGCAGATGCAGCTCCCTCACCCCCCCCCCCCCCCAATCCAAGGTGTGCCTCGCGCGCACGTGGCTGTCCGCGCACGTGGCTGTCCGAGAGGGGCTCCCGTGTGGAAGCAGCCGTTCAAGCGAGGCGGACCGTGCGACTCGAGTGTGAACTTTATATGTAGCCGCTCCTGCGCGTGGCGGCCAGGTGGGTGGGTGCTCTGGCGGGGTGCAGCGACTCAGGAACTTAGGTGGGCGCAGAGGAGCGCGCGCCGAGCGAGACTGCGGGCCGAACGCGCTGCGAAAGGAATGCCAGTGCTCTGCCCGGGTTTACGCAAGGGCCCTCCCTGCAGGGGCCCGTGAACATCTTTAGCTTGTGAGCCAGGAAAAGGGTTGCGGGAAACCCGCCTTGTGACAATTGGCTCACACCGAGCCGGGCGCACCGCGCAGGAGAGGGGAAGCCTGCGAGCGGCGCGCCTTGTGCAGGCGAATCGCCGCAGCCTCTGCTGCTGTGTCACCCTCACCGACACCGCGCCCCGTTAATCAGACCACATCCTCTTTGCGTGCGCCCGGAAGCGCGGGTTTAGGTAGGTGAAGAACATGGCTCAATTTGCGCAACTTTGGCCCCACCCCAAGGGTGCGCCGAATCCGCTGTTGAGGCGGACGGCCGCCCGAATCGATTGCTGAGCTTCGGGTCTACAGCCCCCTCGCCCGCCTGCACGCCTGTCCCCTCGCCCGCACGCCCCTCCTCCCCCCGCCCGCCTCCGCCCCTCGCACCGCCGCCCGCCGCCCGCCGCCCCACGCACCGCCGCCGCTCACGCCACCGCGCTTACGCCAACGTCCTTCCCGTCGAGCCGCACACCTACCCGTACGCCCTTCTGCAGGAGCCCGCCGCGATGGAGAAGCACCAAGAGAAGCAAGAGGACAACGACCGCGGCAGCAAGCGGCCCTCGCCCGACTCGGCTCAGATCGAGCAGGAGGGGGGCGGCCGCCGCGTGGCCACCGTCGTGGCGCACTACCCGAGATTCGGCCACCACCGCGTGCGCGTGACGCGTCCTCGACGCGCCCGTTACGTGTGCGCCGTAGGACCTGCTCGGGGCGCCGTGCTCGGGCGCGTCGGAGAACGCGCCGACGGGCAAGGCGCGCAAGAGCGCTGGCGCGGCTCGGCGCGTGGCCGCTGACGTCTCGGACGCCTCCTGGAGCGGCGGCTCTGGCGACGAGGTCGAGGAGGTGGCCGAGCCCAAGGGGCGGGAAGTGCTTGAGTCGGCGCGTCCCAGCGGCGGGTACCCGCCCC
>NW_005198253.1:27871-49933 GCF_000372725.1 Emiliania huxleyi CCMP1516 | reverse complement strand
GATTCGCTCACTTCCCACCCGCGCTTCCCGCGCCCCCAGAGATGCGAAACGCGCCCGCCACAGCCCTTCCCTTCTCGCCCCTTTCCCCTCCCCGCTCCCGCGCCCGAAGGACACGCGCCGCCGCACATGCTGCTCTCTCCCCGTCCGCGCGGTCCCTGGTTGGGAATCCCCGCGGGCTGCCCCCTTTTCCCCGCCGAGTGGTTTGCCTGGCTTCTCTCCCTCCCGCCCTCTCCCACCTGCTGCGTCGACTCGCAGGCGAGGGGTCACCGGTGCGGCGGGCCGCCGCAAGCCGGTCTTGCGGTTGGTCGCGAGGGCGGCTAGCACCTCGGTGCCCGGCGGCGGCGGCCGTGACAGCGCAGGGTGCCGCCGCGCTCCCTCCCCCTCCCCCCTCTCCCCCCCCGCCTGAGCCACCAGACACGCTTCGCGCTGCCGCGCGTCTCCCCGTCCGCGCGGTCCCTGTTTGGGAATCCCCGCGGGCTGCCCCCTTTTCCCCCTGAGGCTGCTCTCACTTGCGGTCCGCCCGCCACTTCTCTTGCCCCCTCCCTTTCAAGCTCCCTATCAACCCCCCCCCGCCCCCCCCCCCTCGCTTGTGGTCCCACGTCACAACACCTGCTGTCCTGCCTCTTCTCAACACGCGCCCGGCCGCACCTGCAGGGAACTCGCGGCTCCGCCACCGGGCTGGCGCCAGCCACCGCGCCTGCTGCTCGAGATCGCGGCTCCCGCCACACCTGCGCTGCGCGTGTTGGCTGCGCGTCGTCCGGAGCCACAGCCCCCTCTGGTACCCGACGGAGAGGACTGGGTAGCGGGCAACCTCTTCTTCGAGGTTGCCGGCGCCGGGGGCGTGTCCGAGACCATCGGCGTCCTGCAAGCTTTCTACAGCGCGCGGCTTCGGAACGACGAATACGGCCGGCTCATCCGCCTCATGCTCGAGCGCCTCAAGTCACAACACGGGCCGCATCGGACGCGCGCCGAAGGGTACGCGGCGGAGAGGCTCTTCCTGCAGCTGTGCGAGTCCTCGTTCGCGATGCCGCGCGGCTGCCACGCCTGGTCTCGCCGCTTCCGCGTGTGGGTGGTGGAGATGCGGGAGCGCATGCCCTCCACTTGCTGCGGCGCGTGGGACGCGCCGCAGGTGCTGCGCACTGTCTCCAAGCGGGCGGGCACGGCGCTGTGCTTGGACGAAGCCACGCTGCTCGCCCGGATCCGGCTGCCGAAGTGCCTGTATGGCATGTTCGCGGCGCTGCATGCGTACGTCTGTTTCCGCGAGCAGAGCGGCCGCTACCTCCGCCCGGAGGAGCGCACCGCGCTCGTCGTGCGCTTCCTTGAGAAGGCGCAGGCTACCTCCGCCGGCGCGGCGCTGCTGCTGACCACCTCCTTTGCGCGGCTGGAGGTTGTCGTCACGGAGCGCGTCGACGAGCGCGGCGAGTCCGTCGAATTCCCTTTCCTCGTCAAGAGCGACCCCGCCGACTACCAGCGCCCGCCTGCGAAGACGGTGCACTCCGTCTTCCTCGACAAGCTGCCTCGCGGCGAGGCGACGCTGCTCGAGCTGCTCGTGTGGCTTCGCCGCGGCGAGGTGCCGGGCTGCGAGCCGGCCGCGACGTGGCGGGAGAGCGAAACGTGGGAGGCGTCGTTCAAGGCTGTCCTCGGCGCGTTCGAGCAGTGGCTCTACGACGGCAAGTGCGTGTTCTTCGGCCGCTGCATCACGGTCGACGCGGTTCCTGCGCCGGCCGCGGGCGGCTCCGTCTGCGCCAACGACGCCTCCTCCTCGGGCGCCGCTCGCCGGCGCCTGATCGACCGCAGCGACTCGGTCGAGAGTGGAGAGTTGCAGCTTGGCTGGCTCGCGCCGCTCCCGGCCGGGGGCGAGGAGCGAGAGCAGGAGGTGATGCGGCGCTGGCTGAGTGTGCCTGAGCCGCAGTCGCCGCCACGCGAGTCGGTGATTTCGGTCCTCCGAGGGGAGCTTGGCGAGGCGATGGCGGAGGCTGAGAAGCGATTCACCGACGACCTTTTGTCGCGCCACCTCGGCACGGCAAGTGCGTGCAAGACCGTGCTCGGCAACGTCAGGCTCGCCGTCGCGAGCCTGTTCCTGCACGTCGGGCAGCCGGCTGCGTTCGGTGAGCCACCGACGCAGCTGGCCGTGCGATGCGCCGCCGACGGCGCGACAACGGCGTCCGCCACGGCGTTGCTTTCGTTGCTCGCGCCGTCGGACATCGACCAGCTCATGCTCGCCGCGCGGGAGGAGGAGGAGGAGGAGGAGGAGGTGAGCAAGCCCGTGGCGCGGCTGTCGCTCGAGCGGCTCGAGCGGCTCGAGGGGCTCGTCGCGGAGCTCGCCGAAGGCGCGCTCAACCGATCGCGTGACAGGCTGGCGAGCGCTGCCGGTGGCAGCGCTGACGGCGACCCGCGGGCCCTGCTGCTCCGGCTCGAGAACTCGAGCGACGCGGTGCGGTGCCACGCCAGCTCGGCGCTGCTCCTGGGGAACCCGCGGTCGAGGATCGAGCTGCTCGAGCCGCAATGCAGCCGCGCTGTGCTGCTGGCCGATCAGCTCGCATCGAGCACCGCCGACGCGCCGCCAAAGCGCTGCGCCGCCGCGCTTCTGCCGCTGGCTGCACTCGCCGCGGAGCTCCGCACGCGGCTGCAGCAGGAAGAGTGGCGGGAGAGCGTTGCGCAGGTGAATGGTGGTGGCATTCTCGTCCGCTCGCTCGCGTCGGCGGCGAAGGGAGCGGCGGAGGGAGAGGAGGGCGCCGAGGCGCTGCTGCAGCTGCTGCTCAACAAGGTCGCGCCGGCGGTGGCGGACCTGCACAACACCAACGGCGCCAAGTCCCTCGTCCACCCGCTCGTGCTCGCGGCGGAGGCCGCGGCGGAGGAGGGAGAGGAGGGCGCCGAGCGGCTGCGGCTGCTGCTCGACCTCGCGTCTGTCCTGGGTCCGCTGGCCCGCACAGGACGGAGTCGACTGGGGGACCGGCACCGCGCCGTCTTGTCCTTGCTCCCCTCCTTCGCGCCCGCCTTTCTACACTCGCCTACAACCGTGAAGACACATGTCGTTACGCTCTTGCGGGCGGCGGGCAAGGCCGTTGGGACGGAGGATGCGGCGTCGACCTTCGAGGCGGTGGTGCGCTCTGTGGTGGAGGGCAATCACGCGGCCTGCCTGAGGCTCAGCGCCCCCGCAACCTCGCTGCTCCGCGAGCTTGCGGCGCAAAGGATGGTGGCGCCGCCTGAGCCAGCCGCGCCCTCGGGCAGCGCGCAGCGCGAGCCGCAGCTCAAGGCGGCGCAGGCAAAGGTCAACTCGCGCGTGGTCGTCGTGTACAACGAGTCAGGAGGACGAGGCGGCCGGCGGCAGGTGCCGTACGTGGGCGTCGTCACCAAGGTTGCCGCCGCCGAGGGGATGCTCGTTCTCTTCGAGGGCGGGGAGTCGGTCTGGGTCGACGAGCGCGAGGGCGACGAGTGGTGCTACGAGACCCCGCCCAAGCCGCCCGCGAGCCGAGACGGGGCCGCCGCCGTGAGCGTCGCTGCTGCTGCCCCAGCGCCACCCGCCGCCGCGGGCACGGCCGCTGCTGGCGCTGGGCAGTGCAGGTGGACACCCTCGGACGACGATGCGCTCCGCCGGCAGGTCGAGCTGCTCGGACACAAGTGGAAGGAAGTGTCGAGGCAGCTCCCAGGCACCTCGGCGGGGTCGTGCGGAGCGCGCTGGCGGAGGCTGCGAAACTCGGAGGCAAAAGCAGCAGCGGGGGGGCCGTCTCGACCACGGCAGAATGTGCCGTGGAGCGTGGAGGAGGAGAACATGCTCGCACAAGCTGTCGAGCCGTACCTCCAGGCGGCCAGCATCGACTACAGCAGCATTCACAGCCGCCACTTCGCCCACCGGACGAAGCGCGAAGTGAAGGCCAAGTGGGAAAGCATGTGCAGCGCGCAGAAGCGGCTTACCGGACAGAAGCGCCGGCGCTGAGCAAGTGGTGGTTAGCCGAGCAGGCTCTCATTCTCTGAGCACCACCAGTTCGGACAGCAGCAGTGCTCAGCAGCAGCGGACGAGGCAGCAGAAAGGGAGGGGATGGGCGGGACTGACGCGGTGAGTGCGGCAGCCGGCGTGCCACGAGAACAGGCCGTCCACGGCGCGCAGGATTTGTTTCTGCCCGGCATTTCTTTTCTTTTGAGGGCAGAACGATTTTGGTATGTGCGTGTGGGGTGTGTGTTGGTGTGGGGCGGCGAAGGGCAGGGGCGCGCAGGGCAGCGGCTCAACGTCCGTCGGCTCGTGTAGAGGTTGGAAAAGATCCCCTGCTCAAAGGCGAGAAAAAGAAAAAAAACGGTGCACGCACTGGTTGGGTAGTAGTCTAAGTTCTGAGCCTCGAGGCTGAACGGGTCTAAGTGTGGCTAGCCACGCTGGAGTGCTTGCGCGGTCTAAGATCAGCGGGAGCCTCTTACATCGGCTAAGTCGGCCGTGGCACGGCCTGGGGCCAGGAGGCTCCTCCACCGTGATCAACGATACGGCGCAGCCCCCAAATTTTCTTCGCCTGCGGCGGGCTATCGATCCTCTTCATGCTTAGCAATCGCCGCCTCAGCATCCTCCTCTTCCGACTTTCGTTGCTGCTCCTTCATTCTTGAGCGACGTCTAGCCAAACAGTTCTCACATGACACGAAGCTCCTCAAGCTTAATCAAACGTGTGACGGTGAAGGCGTGAAGCCTGTGTGTGCTGGTCCTCTTTGAACGATCCGCGCGTGAGGTAGCATAGGGCCTTGTTGGCAGCAGCCAGCTTGTTGCGCTGCTTCGTTGCGATGAGCTGATTGGGATCGCAGAAGTGCATGCCAAGCACCGCCACGATCTTGAAGCAGAACACATCGCAACCGCATCGTCCGCACTGCCATCGGCATGCCGCGCCCGCCGCTTCGCCGCAGCCGCCTTAAGGCACGCATAGCGGCAGCACATGGTACGGTGCGCGTACTTGAGCAGGCGTTGCGCGCCGTGAGTAGCGCACTGGCCCTGGGAGAAGGCGATATGGCGTCGTGCGCGGCATACGTTGGTCGGACGCGTCCAGGTATTTCGGGTAAACCTGGAGGCTTTTCAGGTATACCCGGGTTTTGCCCGGAGTGGCCTTATGTCGTCTAAGTTCATGGCCCCCGACCATACAGCGTCTAAGTCTGAGCCCGGCTCGGTGCGGGGGCTAAGTTGAGCGCTCGCTCGCTGCAGAGGCTAAGTGTAGAGCGACCCTCTAGCCCTACTACCCAACCATTGTGCACGCGATCTCCGCGGCGCCGCCGTTTGGTGGGAAGCTTGGCGGTTTTCTTTTCTTGTCTGTCGCACCGGGGGGGGTCTTTTCGCTAGCTGCAGCCCTTGATCGAGTGAGCTTCTTGTTTCTTATCAATCTGTGAAGTAAGGTAGTAAGACCTTCCCTGAGCTTGTCTCTCACACCCTCCCTCCTCCACCTTTCGTGTTTCTTAACTGCGAACTTGAATTTAGTCGAAAATAGCCGGGGGACGGGACGTGCCGGGTGCGATTTCCACCCAATTCCCGGTGTCGGCCTCTTTCGATGTTCGCGGAGGAGCTTGGCGCGAACGAGAGCCGCAAGCGGAAGTACCCACCTCTCGGCGAGTGCAGCAATGCGGTCGGTTCAACCACCAACGCATGCGGAGTTGTGTGGACTTTGTGCGCCCCCTGCGTTTGTGCTGCAGCAGGTGCGGTTGTCGGGTGCCCCATTGCCACCACCAGCTCCGCGTCAGTGCTGTCGGCACGCTATGCGAGACCGCCTATCAGTGCCCGCGCTGTTCTGGCCTCTTTCAAGCGGCCATTGCGTCAAGGCGCGACATAGTCTCCACCCCTGGCCGGACCTCTCCCCAACACCCGCTACTGGCAGCCATCGGCGGACCTCCCACTCATTATCTCCCACGACTGCTACAGATCATTGCCAAGGTCGTCAAGAACATCCCGGGCTTCTCCGACGAAAAGCGACGTATGCATCTGAAGCGAACAGGAATGAATTCCGACCGCACACACCTTTGCAAAGAGCCAAGTAAGTCGGCCTTTCATCGTTTTTTTTGCACGGCGGTTGTCTAAATAAGCCTAGGTAAACCCGCGTGCTGTGAATAGCACAGGCGTGGTCTGTACTCACCAGCCTACGTGTAAAAGAAGGGAAGTATCCGGGGGGTGGGGCGGAAAAAAATCTTGTCCTCGTTCACGGCCACGACGAGGGCTGCAGACCTTGACCCAGTCTCATCATCGCAGGGCCATGTCGAGTGACGCGCACGCACAGGACGCGCCCGCTGCCACCAGCCTCTACCCTCCCCGAGACAAGCAGACGCGAAAGCTGTGGGACTCGCTCTGCAAGTTCCGCAAGGCGAGTGCGCGGCCGGCGTCCGCCCGCACGCCAACGGAGCTTGCACTGCCCGCCCAGTCGAGCTACATCCGCGCGTGCATCTACAGCTACGCCGAGCGACTGGGCCTGCGCGCCACCAAGATGGAGAGCGGGGAGGGTGGCAGGCGGCAGCTGGGCGTGCTGGTCACGCTGCCACCTCCGCCTCCGCCGGCGGCCGGCGGGGCACGCGTCGCCGAGGCGGCTGGTGCCAAACGGAAACGCGACGAGGCAGCGCCCGGACCGGACGCGGCACCGGACGCGTCCTCCGCGCCCGTCGACGGCAGCGGTGCCGCCGAACAGCCAGCGCCAGCCGAGGCGCCGCCGCCGCCAGACGCGGACGCCGCGGCGCAGGCTCCTCCGCCGACGGAGCCGCGCTTCGACCGGAGGGAGAGCAGCAAGGAGCTGCGCCGCTGCGCGAGCAGGTCGGACGCCGCGGGCGCCGCCCGCGTCTTCAGCCGGATGGAGGCGGCGGGCGCGGCGCCCTCCGACGCGGACTGCTCGCTGCTCCTCCACCTCTGCGGCATCACTACTCCGCCGGACGTCGCGCTGGCGGCGCGGGTCTGGGAGGCCGCGAGGGCGGCGGGGACGCCGCTGCACGAGCCCAGCTGGTCGGGGATGATCCGCCTCATGTGCGCGCACGGCGACGTGGCGCGGGCTCAGGCGCTCCTCACCGACATGCTGCAGGGCTCCTGCGCCGACCGCGTGCGGCTCCGCTCCTTCTCGCCGCTGATCGCGGCGGCCGCGGACCGGGCGGACGCGCCGCTCGCCGCCTCGACGTGCGAGCAGATGCGCGCCGCCGGCCTCGCGCCGGGCGACGCCGAGTTCATCATGCTCGCCCGGCTGCACGCGCGCCGAGCAGACGGCGACGCGCTCGGCGAGCCGCTCCCAGACACTTCCCCAGACACTTCCCCAGACACTTCCCCAGACACTTCCCCAGACACTTCCCCAGACTCTTCCGAGCCTCCCAGACGCCTCCTAGACGCGCTCGGCGAGCTGGCCTGGCCGGACGGCGACACGTCCGCGACACGTCCGCGACACGTCCGCGACACGTCCCGCAGGCGAGCTGCTCGGCTGGATGGCGACAGAGGTGTCGAGTATGTCGGACGAGCACCTCGACGCCATGGCGCACTGCTTCGACATCGGCGCGGCCGCCACGCCCGGCGGAGAGGGCGCGGCAGCTGCAGCCGGCACGGCCGGCACGGCGGCCTCGGCCGGCGCGGCCGGAGACGCAGCGCCGCAGGACGGGCCAGACACGTCCAGGACACGTCCCTTGCCGCAGGACGGGCCAGACGCCGAGCCGGGCGGAGGAGGGGCGGGGGTCGCACCGCCGACCGCATCGGATGCCGGCGCGCGTGCGCCCAGCCGGCCGTGGGGGTGGCGGGCTGCTCTGACCGAGGTGGACGGCTCTGGCCGCTGCTCCACGTCCGGGCTCGTCCTGCAGCAGGTTGCGGTCGACGCTGACGAGCGGGCGGCGCTGTGCGAGGGCATCAAGCGGCTCGCGAGTGGCGGGCGCGACTTTGGGCGCTTCACGGAGTGGGTGCGGGAGAGGGTGCGGGAGAGGGGCCCGTGGGACTTTGTGCTCGACGCGGCAAACATCGGCTTCTTCGGCCAGGGCAAGGAGGTGAGCCGCGTGCGGCGGCAGGCGCGCGCCGCGGCAGCAGGGCCCGTCTCGGCAGGCGCCTCCGACGCGGCCTCTTCCTCCGTCTCTTCCTCCGTCGGCGAGGCGGAGCGGCGGCGCCGGGGCAGAGGTTGAGGTGCCGTCTCGCTCGAGGGCACCTCCAGACGCGTCCGAGACACGTCCACTAGGCGCAAGGCGGAGGCGCATCGCGAGGAGCTCCTCGACCTGCAGCAGGTGGACCGGCTGCTGCGCGCGATCCAGCGCATCCGGCGGGAGGGGCCTCCGCCGCGAGTGCTGCTCGTGCTGCACGAGAAGCACACGACGGGCCGGCCGGCCGGATCCGAGGAGGCGAAGCTGCTCGCCCGCTGGAGCGAGGAGGGCGTCCTCCTCGCCACTCCGCGCAAGCAAAACGACGACCTCTACTGGCTGTACGCGGCCATGGCCTCGGGCGACGGCTGCTGCGTCGTGTCCAACGACCAGATGCGGGACCACTCGTTCGGGATGTTGCGGCCGCGCTCCTTCTCGCGCTGGCGCGACCGGCACGTGGTGCGCTTCTGCTTCCGCGAGTGGCAGCAGGAGCCGACTCTCGAGTTTCCGCGAATCTTCTCGTCCATCATGCAGTTCGAGCCAGCCTCGAGCACGTGGCACATCCCGAGCCACGAGTCGAGCCGCTGGCTGTGGGCGCAGCACGGGGCGGCTTGAGCGATCGCGCACACCCGGCCGGGCCGGGGAGGGCGCCAGGAACTCCTCTCCCTCTTGGCCCATCGTCGTCTCCCTCTCTTCTCACTGGTCACTCTTGGTCCCCGACGACGCACGAGCGATGCGACTCTCCCGGCTCGCGCGCTCTCACCCTTTGTCTTTCTCCACAGTGTGGGTATTGCCTAAGCACACAGATGAAGCGAGCACTTTGAAGGAATACGCGTTGAGAGGTGGTGCTCGGCTTGCTTGAAACAACTCGTTTTTCTTGTTTGCGCATATGCGCCTTGACCCCCTTGTCACACACTAACAGACAGACATTTGCCGAGCGCTGCTGCACGCTCGCCGCAGTAGTCTCGAGACAGCGCATTAGCATGTCGACTCCTCCCCCTCCCTCGTCCTTCATCGAAGAAGTGAACATCCAGTACGAGGGTTTGCCCGCCCGAGAGTCTCGACACTGTGAGGGTGCGCATTGGACTCCAAGTCGACGGAGACGTCTGTGAGGAGCTACGTTCACCCTCGTGGCCCTGGCCATCGAGGGGTCCCGTACCATGCGGAATCGACCCTATCCAGTGCTTAAGTGCTCAAGGATCAAGGTGTCTATGGACGCCCTCCTCAGAAGCTAGCTGCCTACTGCTAGCCCTATCTCGCTGCTGCTGCGCCAACGAGAGACGGCGACACGAGGCTGCTGGCTGCTGGCAGAGCGAATCGCGATTCCGGCGGCCGCCGTCAGCCCGCCGACACCGACAAAGTGCTCGCTTTGAAGGAACTCTACGCCTCGATTTGGAGACCGAAACGAACAAACTCCACGCCCGAAAAAAAGAGCGCGACGTGTACAGCGACCACTAGCGACAGGAGAGGCGTGACTTGGACCCACACAGGGTCTGGTTCTTGTGACTTGAGCGGGGTCGGTTGTAGTATCAGTGCCGTCAGTTGAGAGATGGCAAGCAGCACGCACGTGATCGAGGCGAGCTTTTGCTGCAGCAGATTTTGCGGCGGCGGCGTTTGTAGCGCGAAGTCAGATTTTGGCTTCGCCAAGCGCCGTGTAGGTGCGCGGCGACACGGCTCATCCTTATGCTTCTTCGGCTTAGCTCGACGCTGTTTGACGGAGGCCGATAGTAGCATCACGAGACAACGAGAACACTAAGTCGTACGTACGACGGTGCAGGCAGGGCCATTCGGAGAGTGTGCCGAGGTTATCGCCGACGGAGGGAAACATTGAAATCCCCCCCCCTTCCCCCCCTTCCGGTACGGCACGAGCCACGGGCGGCACGGCGGCGGCCACGGCCGCGGCGTGCCGGGCGACGGCGGCGACGGTGGAGAAAGGAACAAGATCAAAAATACATCGCGCGCGTCGCGCGCGGACCAAAGGGCCGCTCGCCCTACCTACGAACGGCAAACGGCGGCCCACCCCTCGAGTCGAACGAAGAATGTTTTTTTCGCGCCGATGCTCACTTTTGGTTGTCCTTCTTGGGCTCGCCCTCTTGCCCTCGGCCTCCTCGCTCAGTCGGCGTGCGCCCTCCGCATCGCCCCGCTAATGACGGCCCGCAACGGTGCTGCAACCATGGCCGACGCCACCAGCTCCGCGCCCGAGCTCCTCTTCGAGTCTCCCGCCTCAACACTGGGCAAAGCGGCCTCGACGGTGGTTGTTGGGCGGCAAACTGCGCTTCTCGAGCTGTCGCCGACGCTCCTTCCTGCCGGTGTGCCCGTGGATCTCTGGAAGGCGCTTGTGGGTAAAGTCAAGCCCGGTGACGCGGGCGGCTCCGCAAGCACGATGTACACCGCTGCAGACGGCGAGGCCAAGACGCTGGTCGCCGCCGTGCTGCCCGAGCACTGCTCGCGGCACAATTCTCCGATTCGCCCGCACGCGATCACCTCGCTCGTCGCCCCCGCCGCGACCGACGCCGCCAAGGAGGGCGGCGGTGCCGCCGTCCTCCTCGTCCTCGAGGAGCCGGCGCACGCGGCCGGCGCAGCCTGCGCTGTCGCTCGCGCCTTCCCGCTCTACTCGCAGAAGAAGCTGCGCCAGCCGGCCGAGCCGCGCGGGTGCGTGCGGGTCGGCTTCGCCACCCGCTCTGCCGCCATCTCCGACGGCGCCGGGAGCGTCTACGGGCCTTGCGCGAAAGCGGCGGCGGGCGTGCGGCTGGCGGCACGGCTGGTCGACGCGCCTCCCGAGCAGCTCACGACGACGGCCTTCGTGCAGGAGGCGGGGGCGGTGGCGGCGCGGCTGCGCGAGCAGGGCCGCGAGGTGACCTCGTCCGGGCCCTCTCTGGGCGACGAGCTGAGGAGTGTATTGACTCGTTAACTGATGCGTCAACGAGGTGCTCGTCGAGGTCATCTCTGGCGACGAGCTGCGCGAGCGCGGCTACGGCGGACTGTACGGCGTCGGGAAGGCTGCGACCGAGCCGCCGGCGCTGTGCGTCCTCTCGCACGTGCCGGACGGTGCGAGCAAGAAGGTTTGCCTGGTCGGCAAGGGGATTGTGTACGACACGGGAGGGCTCGCCCTCAAGCCAAAGGAGGGCATGTGCGGCATGAAGGCCGACATGGGAGGCGCGCCGCGCCGCTGCTGCCGGGCTGAGGCGGCGCCTCCCTTGAGCCTTGCCGGAGCCCTGCTGCAGGCGCCGCCGGGCTGCTCGGCGCCTTTGAGGCGGCGGTCTCCATCGGCACCGGAGGCACGGCGCTGCACTGCGCCCTCTGCCTCGCTGAGAACGCGATTGGGCCGACGGCCTTCCGCAACGACGACGTGCTCTGCTTCTTCTCTGGCAAGACGTGCGAGATCAACAACACGGACGCCGAGGGCAGGCTCGTCCTCTCGGACGGCGTCGCGCACGTCACCGCCTCGCCCAGCCTGCTGCCGGGCGGAGGCTCGCCCGACCTCGTCGTCGACATGGCGACGCTCACCGGTGCGCAGATGGTCGCGACGGGGAAGCACTTCGCCGCCGTCTTCACGAACGACGAGGAGACCGAGCGCGCCGCCGTCGCGGCGGGGAGGCGCACCGGCGACCTCGTCCACCCGGCACCGCCCTCCCCCTCAAGAGCGGAGCAAGGCCAGCCGGTGAAGCGCGCCTCACGCCCTCGCGTGTGCAAGCAGGTTCCTTACGCGCCGGAGTTCCACCGCGCTGAGTTCGCCTCCAAGGTCGCGGACTGCAAGAATTCGGTCAAGGACCGGGGCAACGCGCAGGTCTCGTGCGCTGGCAACTTCATCGGGGAGAACTTGCACCCCGACTTTGAAGGCGCGTGGCTCCACATCGACTGCGCGGGGCCGGCCTTCCACGCCGACCGCGCCACCGGCTACGGCGTCGCGCTCGTGCTCGGGCTGCTCGAGGTCGAGGGCTTCGCGCCGTAGATCGGGCCGAAGATGGAGAGAGACGCCGCAGACCGTGAACCCGCGCGCGCGACAGGCGCAGTGGACGAATGAGGGCACGACGCGCGCGCGTCTCTCTCTCACCACGCGACGATGCCACACACGACACACCACAGCACACACACACCGTGTCGCGCTGACGATTGGGGGTCGCATGTGCGCAGCCTCTCGGGGCAACGAGCGCGCTCACGAGTATTCTTACGCCCCGCGGTGGGCAAATTAGCGGAGGCGCGCTTGTAATTTACAAACACAAAACCAGGCTGCTACCAGGGGCCGCGAAAAAAAGGTGCTCATATGGACGGATATTACGTGATATTTCACGTCACCACCGCCGCTGTGAGACGCTTGACCGCCCTCTCCGCGCGCACCGCTGCAATCTCTGCCTCGGAGCGGCTGCCCTTCCCTTTGACTCTCCTCGGGCGACCTCGCCCAGCCACCTCACTCTCGCCACCGCCACCGCCACCGCCACTGGCTCTCCTCCACGCCGCCACCTCGCCGTCCTCTCCGCGGTAGATCAGGTCGGCCTCCAGCGCACGCGCCGCCGCCTCCTCCAGTGCCTCCTCGCCGGCGTCACAGAGCGGAGCAGGCGGAGGCGCGACGAGCATGACGGTATCGCCGGTGGAAGGGTGCGGGAACTCGAGCCGCCACGCGTGCAGCAGGTAGCCAGTATCCCGCGGCAGCGGCGGGCGCGGCACCGCACCGCCGCGCGACCCACCCACACACTCCTCCTCCCTCCCCTCGCCTCCTCCTCTGCCTCCTCCTCCGCCTCCTCCGCCTCCGCCTCCCCCTCCCCGCGGCAGCCCGCCGCGACAGTAGAGCGGGTCCCCAACCAGCGGGTGGCCTGCGTACGCGGTGTGGATTCGGATCTGGTGCGGCCGGCCAGTCGGTATCCGCACCTCAACGAGCGTCGCGCCAGCGCCGCCCGCCGCAGACGCATCGCGCCGCACGACGCGGAGGTGCGAGCGCGCCGCCTTGCACCCGGCGCCGCCCTCTGGCCGGGCCGCGCAAACCTCGCCGCACGATCCGCCAAAGGCGGCCGCGTGCGGCACCGGCCCGATCGGGCAGTCGATGTCGAGCGTCTCGCCCGCGACCAGGCCCTGCACGAGAGCGCGGTACGTCTTCGACACGCGTCGCTCCTGCAGGGCGACGGAGAGGGCGCGCCGCCCGAGAGCAGACGCCGCGCAGAGTAGCAGGCCCGAGGTGCCGACGCCGAGCCGGTGGACGGGGCTTGGGACTGGCTCGCCGCCGCACCGCAGCAGAGAGAGCACCGTGCTGTCGTGGTAGAGCTCCGACGGCAGCGTGGGAAGGCCGCTCGGCTTGCAGAGCACCACGGCGTGCTCGTCTGCGAAGAGCGTCCAAAGCCACCGTGGCGCCGCCGGCTCGCGCCAAGGAGGTCGGTGGTACTCGAGCCGCTGGCCCTCGCGGAGCAGGCAGTCGGCCGTGGCAGGCGTGCCGTTGAGCCGAAGGCGGCCGGCTCTGCAGTGGGACGTCCACGCCTCGCGAGTCGAGTGGGCGTAGCGGTCGACGAGGAAGTCGAGCAAAGGCTGGCCAGCGGCCGAAGCAGGGACAGTCTCAGGGTAGGTGTTGCCCTCGTTGAGGCGGGACGAGGCGGCGAGAGCGGCGTCACAGAGCAAGGTCCCGCCCGAGCTGCAGCGCCCGCTCTCCTTCGAGATCATGATGATGGGAGCGAGGTGTGCCGCGCCGCGGTGTGGTGCCGCCGCCGCCGCCACCGCTGCAGCGGCCACGCTGTTCGTCCAGCGGTGGTCGCCGCTACCGCTGCCTGCGGCCACGCTGTTGCGGGTGAGTTTTCTTTTTTGGCCATACCGCCATAAAAACGGTATGGCGATGGAGTGCTCTCTACTGCCGCGGCGCCCCTGTCGGTTCGGAGGCGCCCGGCGGCCGCGCGCTTGGTGCCGACGTCGACCGGCTGCTCTCGCGGCGCCGAGGCGTGCCGCTTCGGTCACGTCTCGCGCGCTGCGAGGTGTCTTTTGGCATGTGAGCGCTGGCTAGAGACGCGTTGGCCGGCGCCGCGAACGGTTTCTTTTTTATTGGGCTGGTGGGGGTCCGGAAGGTGAGGAGTCCTCAAAGAGGAGGGTCAGGTGCGGTGCGTGCGAAGGGAGCGGATCCGCCAGTGAATTGTGTACACGCCAGGATCGTGATCTGACTAATCTGCTCAGAGAGACTCGTTAGGCCGCGACAGTGTACAAGAGAGAGACTACAGGGCAGAAAAAAACTGCCTGCGTGGTACTCAACAGTTATCGGATTGTCCTGGTGAGGCTCAGCGTCGTCGCCACCGCGCCGTACGAGAGCGCCAGCCCGGCGGCGCACTCGCCAACGGAGGCTGGCGCCGAGCGCTCGTCGAGGCGCAGCCAGCGGGAGCCGCTTGCTGCGCAGAGCACAACGTGCGCTATCGGGCCCGCCAGCAGCAGGGCCCTCGCCTGAGGGCCGCCCGTGGGCTCGCCACAGACGAACAGCACGTAGTAGTATCCGACGTGGCGGAGGGTGTGGTGGATCACCGTGCCGGCGACGTGCGTGGTGCCAAACAGCTGCCTGTGCCTCACGTCAAGCGCCGCGAGCAGGGCGAGAGCCGCGCTCATCGCCCAGAGGAATCGACGTTCGCCCAGAGGAAGCGCCACCAGACCGAGCACCGCCCACCCGTCCGAGAAGGCTGTGAGCATCACGGCCAGCGCGAGCGCGACGTCCACCTTCTGCACCGTCCCTCCGGGCTTGTAGTCGCTCCAGTGAGCCAGAGAGGCGACGTGGCTGAGGAGGGAAGCCCACGGCGAAGCCAGCACGATCCCACGTGGATGCCAGCTCAGCGCCGCAGGAAAGAGAACCAAGAGCGCCGGCACAACCATCCACACCGAGTGCAGGAAGAACTGCCACTGCTCCGAGCGCGTGTGCCCCGCAAAGGTGCTTGGCACGCTGAGCAATTCCACCATATTCAGACTGTCTGGGAATACCTGGGCTGTGCGCGCGGTATTGATTTGCTTTTCGCCCTCGCCCAGGTCGTCGCCGCTCGCGTCTGCGATCGACTGCGAGAAGCGAACGGAAGAAGAGCTGAAGAAAAATCGCGCGCTCCGCTTGCCAACAACATACTTAGAAGAGAACGACGCGACAGAGGAGGAAGTGACAAGGGAGAGACCGACGAGAGTGGGACGGCCGCGAGGTGGCATGAAGGTTGCAGCGAGAAGCGGCGAGAGACTGCGAAAAGAGATACGAAGAGGCAGACTCCCCAGGGTGGGCGACGGCTAGCGCACCACACTCCTCTCCTTAAAATCCCTGTGTGGTGGCGGCGTGCCGTTCTCCCATCCCTCCCTTGGGTTGTGTGTTTTCTTTCTTTCTTTCTTTAACATACCTAGCTTGGGATGTCCGTCTACCCCACTGGTGTGCAGCCGGGCTCGTGCGTCGGACAGCTGTCAGGCTGTCGGACCAACATCTGACAGCTATCACATGGTTGTGTGACCGTGAGACTGCTGGGGCAGCGTCTTCCTCCCCATCCATCCATCCACCTCTCTCTTCTCTCTTTGTGACCTGTATGAACGAGCCGCAGGCGCAGCTCTCAAGGCGGAGCTCTGGCTCGCTCCAGATCGCAGATGGGGCTCGCGCCTCGCGTTGCCCCTAGGTTGCCCCGTGGAGCACTTCGAGTTCGGCTGGCCCCTGCCTGCCCGCACCTTCTGTGCGTGCCGCGGGGACAGAGCAGAGAGGACCGCGAACTGGGTCGGCACCAACGCCTCCTCATTTCTTTTGCGCAAGAGCGGCAGCGGCAGAGACCAGGGCGCCAGAGAAGAGCGGGCGCCGCCAGCCAGGTACCAGCTCAGCGCCTTGCCGTGCGGCGCCTCGCTGCTCTCTCCTGCTCGCCGCCTCGAAGCGTCTCGCTGCGCAGCGCCCCGCGTCGCTCCGTTCGGCCTCCGACCCGGCCCGCGCCCGCCGCTCCCCGCGCCGCAGGCGCTGCACATCATGAATGCTCAGGTCATACAGCTCGAGGATGGCTGGAACAAGCTGAAGACGGGCGGCGTGCTCAAGATCGAGGAGATTCTCGAGGATGCGTCGGGCGGCGTGTACAAGCACCGGATAAGCACCGACGAGTACTCGCAGCTGTACACGTGCGCGCTCCCGCCTCTGCGCCCTGCGCCGCCTCAGCAGCGCGCGGCGCGGTTCGCGCGCTCGAGCTTCGCCCCGGCCTCGGCTGTGCGCAGGACGGTCTACACCATGTGCACGCAGAAGCCGCCAAACAACTGGAGCGAGCCGCTGTACAACAACTATTGCGAGGCTGTCATCGACTACTTGACTGCGCGCATCCTGCCGCGCATCAAGGAGAAGCATGACGAGGCGATGCTGCGGGTGCGACGCCGCGCACCCCGCCGGCCCTCGCTTCCCGTGACGCGCATTCGCGCGCGCCGCTCTCTCGCTGCGTCGCGCCGAGCGCTTGTGCCGCGGGTTGCGCAGGAGCTGGTGCGGCGCTGGGAGAACCACAAGACGATCATCCGCTTCCTCTCGCACGTCTTCAAGTACTTGGTGCGCGCCCCACCGCTCCCTTCGCCGCCGCGCTCGCCCCGTGCGGCGGCGGCGCACGGGCCGAGCCGCGCGCCCTCCGCCGCGCGCGCAGGACCGCTTCTACGTGAAGCGGCTGTCGCTGCCTGAGCTGGCAGAGGTAGGGTCGCAAAAGTTCCTCGAGATCGTCTTCAACGCGGTGAAGCGAGAGGTGCGGACGGCGATCCTGGAGCTGGTGCGGCGCGAGCGCGAGTGCGAGCAGGTGGACAAGCAGCTCATCAAGTCGGTCATCGACATCTTCGTCGAGATGGGCGGCTCGCGCGCCTCGCTCGAGACGTACGCGACCGACTTTGAGGAGATGCTCCTCTCGACGACCGCGGACTACTACTCGCGCGAGTCGGCAAAGTGGGCGGGGAACGACTCCTTTCCGGAGTACATGCGCAAGGCCGAGGACCGGCTCAAGCAGGAGCAGGACCGCGTGGCCAACTACCTGCACTCCTCGACCGAGGAGAAGCTGCTCAAGGTGTGGCCAGACCGCGCCACCAGACACGCCCGCACCCATCGCACGTCCCCCGCGGGCGGGAGCCCCCTCCTCGGACCGCGGTCGCCCCTCCCCGCGCCGTCCGTGCGCCGCGCGCCGCGCGCCGCGCGCCACCGCCGCCCCGCCCGCCCGCTCCAGGTGTGCGAGGAGCAGCTGCTGCAGAACCCGGAGCAGCAGCTGCTCGAGAAGGAGCACTCCGGCTGCGAGAAGCTGCTGCTCGACAACAAGACGGAGGACCTGTCGCGGATGTTCCGCCTCTTCTCGCGCATCCCCACCGGGCTGCCGCCGATCGCAAACATCGTGCGCAAGCACATCACCGACGTGGGCCTCGCGCTCGTCAAGAAGCAGTCGGTCAACGCCGAGGGCGACCTGATGCCGTACGTGCAGGAGCTGCTCGACATCCACGACAAGTACACCGAGCTGGTGGGGTCGGGGCCCGAGAAGGGGTGCTTCCAGGGGCACAACATCTTCCACAAGGCGATGAAGGAGGCCTTCGAGGTCTTCGTCAACAAGGACATCGGCAAGAGCGCCACCGCAGAGCTGCTCTCCAACTTTTGCGACAACCTGCTCAAAAAGTCGGGCGAGCGGCTCTCGGACGAGGCGCTCGAGGACAAGCTGGAGAAGGTGGTGCGGCTCTTTGGCTACCTGTCCGACAAGGACATCTTCGCCGAGTTCTACAAGAAGCAGCTCGCGAAGCGGCTGCTGCTGGCGCGCTCGTCGAGCGACGACGCGGAGCGCTCGATGATCGCCAAGCTCAAGCTGCGGTGCGGCGCGCAGTTCACCTCGAAGCTGGAGGGCATGGTGACCGACATGAACCTGTCGCAGGACATCCAGTCCGCCTTCGCCGAGCACGTCAAGGACAAGGAGCTCGAGCTCGACACCGACCTGACGGTGCAGGTGCTCACCACCGGCTTCTGGCCCACGTACAAGTCGGACGAGCTCAACCTGCCAAAGGAGATGCTGCAGTGCATCGAGACCTTCAAGGCCTTTTACGACTTGCGCACCTCGCACCGCCGGCTGCGGTGGGTGCACTCGCTGGGCTCGGCGACCGTGGTGGGCAAGTTCACGCCCTCGGGGAAGAGCAAGGAGCACGACCTGCTCGTCTCCACCTACCAGGCCTGCATCCTGCTGCTCTTCAACGAGGCGGACTCGATGACCTTCTCCGACATCCAGGGCCACCTCAACCTGCCCGCGGAGGAGCTCAAGCGCTACGTGCTCTCGCTCTGCGTCGGCAAGTACAAGATCCTGACCAAGGATCCGGCCGGCAAGGAGGTCGCGCCGACCGACAAAATCACCTACAACGCTGCCTTCTCTGACCGCGCGCGGCGGATCAAGGTGCCGATGATCGCCGCCAAGATCACGCAGGAGGAGAAGGACGCGACGCGAGCCACCGTGGACGAGGACCGCAAGCATGCCATCGAGGCGGCGATTGTGCGCATCATGAAGACGCGCAAGGTGCTCCACCACCCTTTCCGCCCGCCCCTCGCGCCGCCGCCGTGCCCACCCCCCCTCTCGCCGCCGCCCGCCGCAGTCGCTCGACCACCAGAAGCTCGTGCTCGAGGCTTCGACCCAGCTGATGCGCCACTTCAAGCCCGACCCGAAGCAGATCAAGTGCGCCGCCCCCTCCGCGCGGCCCGCCCGCCGTCGCGCCGCCCGCCCCGAGCGCCGCGCCTCCTCGCCCCCGCAGGAAGCGCATCGAGGACCTCATCCACCGCGAGTACCTGGAGCGCGATCCCTCCAACCCCAATCTGTACAAGTACCTGGCCTGAGGGGAGGGGAGGGGGCTCGATCTACCGCTCCCCGCTCACGCCCCCTCCGCGCCTGCTCGCCCGCCGCGCCCTCCGCGCCCAGACGAGGCGAACGAGCCGCGGGCGCGGGGGAGGCGGTGGGCCGCGGAGAGGAACGTGACTCTTGTGTTCGTATGTGTCAACGCGCGCCGCTCTAGTTATGTACAGGGTGCGGCCATGTCAAAAAACCAGGCGACCGGTTTCGCGGGGAAAGCAGCTGTCAATCACACAAGACCACACGTGCTCTTTCTTCGCGCCGCTATACGCGTGTCTCTCACTCTCGTCTCTCTGCTGCGCTCGCGCGCCGCGCGCTCTCACAGGTCTAGGTCTCTCCTAGGTGTACCGTACGCCGCACATACCCCCCGCGCCCTGGTGCGCGGCGCGGCGGCCTCCCCAACGCACCGCGCTCCTCCTCTACGCGCCCCACAGCTCGCACAGCTCGCGTAGAGGAGGAGCGGCACTCGCCCTCCATGTCTTAATCCACCTTGACAGCGCCGTAAATCTGGAGCACAAACCACCACGAGGCGACGAAGCCGATGGTGCCCGTGGTGACCCCAAAGAGGAGCGAGCAGATGAACATGTACGAAAAGTAGAGCATCGTCGAGACGAAGCCCATGATTTCGAGCGTCGACGAGAAGTAGACAAACGAGTAGCCGAAGAGGAAGAGGCCGGCGGAGCCCGTGTTGAGGAAGGAGCGCCACTGCCAGAGGTAGTTTTCGTTGCAGAGCTGGAAGTAGCAGAGCACGATGGCCATCTCGGCACAGGTGATGATGAGGATGAGCAGCACGAGCGCCAGGAAGCCAAACACGTAGTAGAAGCGCTGCAGCCAGATGGAGGACATGATGAAGTAGAGCTCGATGAAGACGGCGCCAAACGGCAGGATGCCGCCGATGAGCATCGTGAAGAGGGGGTGGAGGTACCAGGCCTGGGAGGGGATGACGCGCGGGACCATGTTGGTCTTGACGGGCGGGTCCTTGAGCGTGCCGCGGTAGCCGAGCCAGACGCCCACCCAGACGAGAGGGAAGGAGATGAGGAACCTGCGCGTGCGGCCGCCGGGCGGGGTCGGGGCGAGGGCGGGGGCGGGGCGGGCGGCGAGGGCGAAGAAGGCGGCGGCGGGGCGTGCGGCGCCATATGCACAGCACGGCAAACATGGTTCCGAAGGGGACGGCGCCGGAGGAGTGCTGTCCCCAGATGAAGAAGTTGAGGACGAACATGACTCCGAGCACGATGCCGGGGAAGAGGAAGGCGGTGAGCAGCGTGAGCGACTTCCACTGCGCGCCCTTGAAAGCCTTGTAGGCGAGGGCGGCGCAGTAGCCGGCGGCGACGCCCATCAGGGCGAAGAGCAGCAGCGAGACGGTCAGCATCGATCCGCGGTTCGCGGGCGAGAGGAAGCCGAGCATCGCGCACGCGATCGAGATGAAGGACATGCAGAGCACCTGCATGCCCGTCCCGATCGTGGTCGCGAGCCAGGCGGCGAGCGGCGGCGGGCGGAGGACGTCGGCGTGCACGAGCTTCCAGCCCGACTCCTCGAGCAGCTCCTCCTTCTCCTCCACCGAGTTGTACTCCGCCAGGTCCCGCCGCAGCGTCCGCACCATAATCATCGCGACGATGCCCGACAGCAGCAGCACTATCACGAGCGAGTTCAGGATGGAGAACCAGTGGACCTGGTCGTCGCCCATGTAGAGGTAGAGGTCCCAGCGGCTCGCCCACGCGATCGGCGAGTGCTCCCACACCACGTCGTACGTGTACACGATCTCGTTCGACCACGCGAGCATCGGAGCGAGGTCGGGACGGAGCGGCACCGACGTCAGCTTTGGCGACTTTTCGTCCCACTGGCCTTCGTAGGTGTGCTTGACCTGCGGGAGGGAGGGTCGCTCGCTCGGCGGCGGCGCGCGCCTCCCCGCAGCCTCCCCCTCGCGCGGTGCGCACCGAGTACGCCTCGACCTCGAACCCCACGATCCTGCTGCCCGGAAAGGTGTCCGAGCGGTGGTACTTGACGATGAAGCGGAGATGGTTGTTGACGTAAGGCTTGGTGGGCTCGGTGCCGGGGATGTCCTTGGAGCCGAGGAAGCCGAGCCGGAAGCCACGGTCGTACATGTCCTTCTTCGTCCCGTCCGCCATCTCGGCGATCATCTTCGTCGCCGCCGGCAGGTTGTCCATGATCAGGTGGACGCGGTAGTCCTGCCGCACGCGCTGCGAGAGGGTGATCTTCTGCGCCTTGGTGAGCTCGACGCGGCAGGCGATCCGGAACTCGGAGCGGCCCATGAAGACCTCGTACGGCGAATTCTGGATCACGGCGCCGTGCAGCACCTCGCCCAGGTTCTCTGCCTGCTTGACTAGGTTGTCGGGCCGGCAGAAGGGGAGGGAGTAGTAGTCGAAGGGTAGGTGGGTGCGCGGGCTCGATAGCTTGTGCACGCGGATCTCAACCTTGTCCGAGTCCATGTAGTCGCGCGGCGCCACCCCAGGCAGGTAGAAGGCTTGCGCCGATGCGATCAGCGCCAGAGCGCGCTGAGGGCCGGCGGCGCAGGGGCACGTGAGCATTGCCGACGCGCCGTGTGAGAACGGATGGCAGGCTGCGGCGGCGGCCGGCGCGCGGGGGACAGGGGCGGTGGCGCACCGCGGCCAATCGAGGCATCGTTCGTGCGAGAGAGAGAGTGCAGCGCGACGATGTTTGCCTCTCCCGGCGCCGCCCGCTGTTCTTCTGCTGGCGTGGAGGTCGCTGCGTTCACGGCTCTTGCGTCCTCCCTCTCTCCGACTCCCACGCCCCTCTCTCTCCACCCCTGGCCTCTACCTCTCTGACTCCGCCCTGTCCCTTATTCCTCCTGCTCCTCCCCCTCCCTCTCCCTCCCTCTGCCTCTCCCTGTCTCGCCTCCCTCTTGCCGCGCGAGGAAGAAACCCGTTCCGCTCCTCCCTCTCCCTCTCTCTCCCTCCGCGGCTCGCTCCACGCTCGCGCCCTGCGCGTGTGCGGGCGGAACCCTAGGTCTCTCACGACTCCGTGAACATCTACCGCTACACGAACAACGACAGGGTCCAGTGTGGCGATTTTTAGCAATACCAATGTTTTGTTGCCAGTGTGCGAAAGGAAGGAAGGACTGTCGGTCTTGGTGTGTGTGTGTGTGTGTGCGTCAGAGACCCCACTGGTGTGCAGCCGGGCTCGTGCGTCGGACAGCTGTCAGGCTGTCGCACCAACATCTGACAGCTATCACATGGTTGTGTCAAACTGGTGTGAC
>NW_005198253.1:4048-19274 GCF_000372725.1 Emiliania huxleyi CCMP1516 | reverse complement strand
GAATTTGATTTCTCCCAACTCCATGGCGGTCTCATCTCATCTCATCGGTTACAAAATGAACTCGGGGTCAAGCGGTTTTCCTTTACTTTCGATGCGTGATAAGCAAGCACTGGTGCTCTGCAAGTCAATCGAGGCGAGGCGCGGCTGCCGGCCAAGCCCTACTCGGTGCTCTGCAACTGCTGGACGCGTCAAGCTCTACTCCTCCCGAAGCTTAGCCCGTGATGGGCTGCGCGTCCTCAACACCCGGTGGTGAGGCCTCGGCTCCTGCGCCTCGGCTCTCACAGCGCGAGCGCGAGCAGAAGAAGCCGTCGACCTGCGGCTCGCTGGTTTGGAATGATGTGGCACAGGGCACGCTGCAGCTGGTTTGGACGGAGAACGACCCGGTGCGAGTGTATTAGTCGGAGCGGTGTCGCTTCGTTGCGCCACCTATCCTTGACCGTATTGCCCCCACCCCCTCCGCCCGTCCTTGGGCCCCGCCCGCCCGATGCCCTTGGGCCCCGCCCGCCCGTGACGCCCGCCCGCCACCCCGCACCCTGGCACCCGGACGCAGGTTGAAGGCGCACTCGCCTTCTTCGAGACGGAGGCCAAGGTGCCGGCGTTCAAGCTGACTCAGAACTGCGGCAGGTCAGACATCATGAAGGGCTTGGGCGGGCCGAATAACACCAAGTTTTACCAGGCGTGGACGCAGTTCATCAAGCTCGCGCAGGCGTGGCCGGGCGAGTTCACGCATGTGCTAAACATGGACGCCAAGCCGCTCGCCATCTACACCACCACCGAGGCCATCAAGGTGAGCCGGATCACGCGCGGCGAGGCGGTGGACCTCTCGCAGGTGACGTGCGTCGCCATCGTGCCCGAGGCCTCGGGAGCGTACCAGGGCGTCACCTCGCTCGAGCTAGGGATGTTCAAGCAGAACTGCAAGAGCGGCGGCGGCGTTGTGCTGGACCTCGTGTCGAGCGCCAGGTCGAGCGCCCCGCCGTCGCCTGTCCATTCGAGCCCAGTGCCGGCCGCCGCTTGAACCTGTAGCTACCCGAGCTGGAACCTGTGTCGAGGGCACTCAGACCAACGTGTGCGCGCGCGCTCACATGACTATCGAGCCCGTCTCGTTCTGTCGTTGTGACTGAGATGGAACCGACCAGTCGCTTGCTTTGACCTTTGTTCTTTCGTGCAGTAAATTGTGAGTGTGGGCCATCATTCTCATTCTTCTGAGAGCGCCTGTTCAACGAAACAAACCGAAAGGCACAAACACACACTGTCACACACAGACATCCCGGAGTGGGCTGCATTTCAACGTTGCTTACCGTGGCGGCTCTCTCCGCTGGTGGCCGCGGTGCATGTTGGCGTGCACCCGGTGTCCCGTGTCCGAGAGAGAGAGATTTTTAGCAATACCAAACAACTCTAACGTTTTGTTTGTCGTGTCCGTGCCAGTGCGCGCCAGTCGAGTCCCGCACCCACAACAATCTCTCTCTCCCAGTTCCGCGCCCGGTGTAATAAAAGGAAAGAAGGAAAACACGCGAACCCACGGGGGGATGGGAGAACCGCACAGGCCGCCACCACACAGGGATTTTAAGGAAAGGAGTGTTCCCTTGGGCGTCTGCCTCCTCCCCCCCTATCTCTCGTGACCTTCATGCCACCTCGCGGTCGTTCCAATCTCGTCGTAAAAAGAAAGAAACCACACGGGGGATGGGATAAAATAAATAAATAAAACGGGCACGCCAAACGAGGGGTGGGAGAAGGACAGGGATGGGAAATCTCTCGTGCAACAATTCTTTTTCCCATGTTTTCAGGGCTCGTATGATGATTGTTGGGCTCTCCGTTGCGACGGCGGCCGGCAGCAGCAACAAATGGCCGATCCGGGCGCCTCACGCGGACAAGGTCCCAGCCTCGTTCGACTGCGAAATGCGCAAAGCGGCCTACGACTACGGCCGGAAGCTGCTGCCCCGCTTGGGCTCCTTTGAGTCGCTCTACTACGCGCTTGGACTGAATGGACCGGGCTGCACGGCGCCGATGCGCGGCGCCGACGCAACGTCGCCCTTCCAGCCTGAGCCTGCGCCCTCGGGGAGCATCTTTGTCTCACCTGCGGGCGACGACGAGGGCGCAGGCACCGAGGCGACACCGCTGCGGTCGATCCAGCTGGCCTGCGACCGCGCCGCGGCGAGCGCCGCGCGCACCGTGGTGCTCCGAGGAGGGACGCACTTCCTCTCCTCCACAATCACGCTAAACGCCTCTCACTCCAACCTGCGGGTCATGGCGCACCCCGGCGAAGTGCCGGTCGTTTCGGGCGGGGTCGAGCTCAAGGTTGCGTGGAGGCCGCACGACGTGGGGCGTCGCAACGCCGCCAACGAGACGACCAACATTTGGGTCGCCGACGTGAGCGGGGTGGACGACATCCCGGGCCTGCAGATCGACGGCGTGCGCGCGACGCGGGCGCGCTGCCCCAGCCTGCCGGCCGGCATCTCCGCACACGAGCCGGCGCTGTTGAGCCTTCTCTGAGCCTTCGTGCAGGCGCGCTACCCGAACCTGCCGGGAGGGATCGAGGTGTCGCCCGGCTACGGCGGGATGGTCTCCGAGAAGGACGCCGACTGGACGCCGCCCGACTTCAACAAGTTCGGGCCCGTCCACTTTTACACGGACAACGCCAGTTCGCACGACCGCCCGAACGGCGGCTGGTTCGAGCACTACATGATTGGAGTGGGTCGGGCTCGGTTGGAGCGCGAGCCTCCTCTGCGAGGAGCGCCTCTTCACACCCCCTCACGCCGCGAGCAGGCGGGCTCTGCTCCGTCTACGACCCTCCCGTCTCGTACTGGTGCTCGCGCCACCCGTCTGGCGGAGGCGCCTTCGCCTTCCGCACGCCGTCGGGGGTGACGCCCAAGCCTGGCGCGCTGCCGCACGCGCCGTACAAGGACCCGTCCGGCGCCCGCTCCCTCGCGCGGAGGCACCTGCAGGGGCCCTCTCGGAGCGCCTCCGAGCTCGCCCGTAGGCCCCTCTCGCTTCGTCTGGCGGCTGCGACACACGGCTGCGACTCACGGGCGAGAAGGCCGCGAGTAGGCGCACTCTTCTTCGTGTGGCGGCCTGCGCGCTGGGCCAACTGGATGTTCGAGGTGGGCGCGTACAACGCCTCCTCCGGCAACTTCACGTTTGGCAAGGGCGGCAACCAGGGCGCGCGCGGCGAAAACCGCGGCGGCGACTTCTTCGTGGAGAACATCTACGAGGAGCTCGACGCGCCGGGCGAGTTCTTCTTCGACACGAAGGCGAAGCGGCTCTACCTCTTTTACAATGGCACCGGGCCGCCGCCCGCCGCCGCGTCGGTCGTCGCGCCTTCGCTCCGCACGCTCGTCAACATCAGCGCGTCGCGTTGGGCGCCGGTGCGCGCCGTCTCCCAGAGCGGCGCCCCCTCGCCCGCGGGCCGGCCCTGGACCGGCTCTGACGCGTCTGCAGGCGCGCGGCATCTCGCACAGCGGCGTCACCTTCCGCGCCGCGCGCTACACGTACATGGACCCGCACGGCGTCCCGTCCGCCGGCGATTGGGCGCTGGACCGCGTGGGCGCCGTCTTCCTGCAGGGCACCGAGGGGGTCCGATTCGACGCGTGCTCTTTCGAGCGGGTCGACGGGAACGCGGTGATGGTGTCGGGGTACAACCGCCACGCCGCCATCACCAACTCCGACTTCGCCTTCGTCGGAGGGAATGCGGTCGCCGCGTGGGGGTACACCAACGAGACGGCGTCGGGGCCCGAGCGGACCCGTGGCCCATGCATGACACGACCGTGACACGTCCGCGACGCGTCCCCTCAGGCGTCCGACCCGGGCAGGCCCGGCGAGCGGATTGAAAACTACCCGCACGCGGGGGTGGACGGGACAGACGGCAACCACCCGCGCTACACCACCGTCTCCGGCTGCAGCGCCCGCGAGGTTGGCCTCTACGAGAAGCAGTCGTCCTTCTTCGTGCAGGCCAAGACGGCGCAGTCGACGGCGCGCGGCGACGTCTCTTTCCAACGGGCCGCGGCGATGCGTCCACGACGCGTCCACGACGCGTCCCACGGTAGGTGAGCGGCAACGTCTTCTTCAACGGGCCGCGCGCTGGGATCAACGCCAACGACGGCTTCGGCGGCGGCGACGAGATCTCGCACAATCTCGTCTTCTCCACCTGCCGCGAGAGCGGCGACCACGGCCCGTTCAACTCGTGGGACCGCCAGCCCTTCCTCACGACGGTGCGCGACGGCAGCGCCTCGATGACGATGGCGTGGCGCGAGATCCATCACAACTTCTTCATCGACAACTACAGCCCGCAGGCCCGCCTCCTGCCACTTGCGACGCCGCCCTCACGCCGCCCCTCACGCCGCCGCCCACGCCGCAGGAGGATGTCGACAATGACGACGGCTCGGCGTACTACAAGACGCACCACAACTTCCTCGTCTACGGCGGGCAGGGCATGAAGAACGACTTTGGCGGCCACGACAACCACCACTACTCCAACGTGTACGCCTATGTCGGCCGGGGCCTCGGCGTGTGCTCGCAGCGGCCGGGGCACGAGGACCGCTTCTACGACAACAAGCTCGTCATCACTGGCAACGACGTCGGCGGCTTCGCCTGCGACGGTGCGGCCAAGACGGTTGTGCACGACAACGAGTACTTCACCGCCAGCGGCTCCATCGCGGAGTGCAAGATGAGCCTGCCCGACTGGCAGAAGAGGGGCGAGGACAAGGGCTCCACCGTCGCGAAGCTGCCCGCAGACAAGGAGATCATCGGGTGGGCGCGGAAGCTCCTGGGCTTCTAGATCTAGCCCACCCGCTCGGCCCCTGAGTCGAAGGAGATGGTCGTTTCTCGCGTTTGGGGGTCCAAGAGAAAAGAATCAAAAAAGCGAGATGATGATTTGGACCCCCCGATTGGCTAGTTGGCTTGCCGCGATGCCGGCGGCGGCGCCCTAGGTCATGCCCCAGGTCATGCTCTGCGAGAATTCTTTCGCACCAAGAGACGAACTCTCGGGGGCGAACTCTCGCCGCTAGCTGCCCCGGCACACCTCGGGCGGTTGCGAACGCTCTGCCACCAATGGCATCCGCCCGCCACGACGGGCCCTCGACGCCCCGCGTGCTTTTGATGGGCGCGCGGCGCGCCGGTAAGTCGTCGATCCAGAAGGTCGTCTTCCACAAGATGTCCCCACACGAGACGCTCTTCCTGGAGCCGACGAATAAGCTTGTCAAGAACGACATTGCGAACTCCTCCTTTGTGCAGTTCGAGGTTTGGGACTTTCCGGGCCACGTTGACACCACCTCGGCCGCCGTCAAGCCCGAGCTCACCTTTGGCGGCTGCAGCGCACTCGTCTGGGTCATCGATGCGCAGGACGACCACGCAGAGGCGCTCGCGCGGCTGCAGGTAACGGCCGCCTGAGCGTGGGCCAGCCCTTGTGCTCGGCTGTGGCCAACCCACCCGCCTCCCTCCTCCAGGCCACGATAGGGACGGCGTACCGGATCAACCCGAGCATCGTCTTCGAGGTTCTCGTGCACAAGGCATTCCGCCCGCCACCGCCGCCACCGCAGCGCCGCCCGCCGCCCGCCCCTTGCGCCCAGCACACTGCCTTCCCAGCGCCGCCGACCGGCCGGACCTTCCCTCCGCCGGACGGAGGGCCACACTCTTGCCCAGGACACGTCCAGGACACGTCCCTCACACGCCCCCGACACCTGCCTGTCGCCGCCGCCAGGTGGACTCCTTCTCCGAGGACCAGCGGATCGAGTGCCAGCGCGAGCTGCAGGCGTCCCTCTGAGCGGCCCTTCCAGAGCCCTCTCCGATCCCTCTCGGACCCTTGCTCGACCCTCCTCGGACCCTCCCTGAAGGCGCACCTCTCCGAGGAGCTCACCGCCTTAATTAATTACTCTCCTGATCTAAGTAATATTAAATCTCCGAAGGCGCACCTCTCCGAGGAGCTCACCGCCGCACGGCTGCAGCACGTCAAGGCGCGTGGGAGGGAGGGGGCGGGTGGCGGCGGCGGGGGGGAGGTGAGGGCGAGGAGGGGCGACACGGAGCACCCACAGCCCTCCTCCCGCCACAGGTCAACTTTCACCTCACCTCCATCTACGACCACTCGGTCTTCGAGGCCTTCTCCAAGGAGCATCCCCCCCCCCCCCCCCCCCGACCCAGCCCCTCCTCGGCCCCTCACACACACACACACACACACACACACACACACACACACACACACACACACACACACACACACACACACACACGCACACGCACACACACCCTGGCCCCCCCGGCCTGGAGCAGGTGGTGCAGCAGCTCATCCCTCAGCTGCCCACCCTCGAGTCGCTGCTCGACATCCTCGTCGCCTCGTGCCGCATCGAGAAGGCACACACACACACACTCACACACACACACACACCTACCCACCCCCCTCTCGCGCCTTCTCCCCTCCCAGGCCTTCCTCTTCGACGTCGTCTCGAAGATCTACATCGCAACCGACTCGTCGCTGGTGAGATGCAGCCGAGATGCAGCCGAGATGCAGCCGATATGCAAGATGAGCCTCACCCCGCGTCGCACCGCCACACGCGCAGGTCGACATGCAGTCGTACGAGCTCTGCGCCGACATGATCGACGTCGTCATCGACGTCTCCTGCATCTACGGCGCGGCTGCAGCAGCACAGGCGGCAGACAGACTCGAGGTGTGCTCACCTCCGCCCTGCCTCGCTTCAGGCCTCGGCGAGGGGGCTGACGACGGCACTGGCTCCACCGCCTCAAACTGCGTCATCACTCTCAACAACGGCACCGCCCTCTTTCTGCGAGAGATGAACCGCTCGCTCGCGCTGGTCCGCTTGCGCCGCGAACCCCTCCTCGCCCCCCTCGCCCCTCCCCGCGCGGCTCGAGCCCCGCTCCTCCGCAGGTCTGCATCCTCAAGGAGTCTGTGATGCAGCAGCAGGGCTTGCTCGAGTACAACTGCGCCTCCTTCCGAAAGGCCCACCTCCCCCCCCTTTCGCCCTGCCGCTGCCAAGAGCCCATCGCCGCCGCATCTCGAGCCAGCACGCCACCGTCGTCTCTCAGGCGCTCGGAGAACTCTTCCGGCTGCCCAACCAGCCCAAGTGACGCGGCGACATCCGGACTTGGTTGGACAGCGAGACAGGTCGCGGGAGCCGGGAGGTCGTGGAGCTCGCGAGAACCGAGAACAACAACAGCCCACCCTCGGCCTCGCGACTCGCGCTGTTCTCCGTATTCCGACACGCGACCGCACAGCGCTACGGTGGAGGTGTCCTCTTTTCTGTTATTTGCATGTACAATAGAGACAAAAAAGGAGACTCAGCTGACAGAGGCGTCTGCCATCGCAGAGTCTCCTGCGTCGCTGGGCTCGCGCTCGGCACTTGCGGTGGCGGCGCCCGCATCGCCCTCGGGCTCAGCGGCTGGAGGGGCGGCGGCGGCGGCCGGCACATCCGCACCGGACAAAGGGGGCGGCAGCTCGGCCTTGGCCTCGGGCTTCACCGGGGGAGTACCGATAGCTGCCGCCCCGGCGGCGATCGCGGCTGCTATCGCAGCGTGCATTCCGGGACCACTCGGCGAAGCCCGCGCCTGCTGAGGCTGTTGCTGCGGCGACGGCGGTGTCTGCTGCGGTGGCGGCTGCGTCTGCTGCGGCGGCGGCAGTGACGCTTGCTGCTGCGGCGGTTGCGCCTGCTGCTGCTGCGTGAGCGGTTGCGTTGGCTCAGGCGGCTCAGGCGGCGGAGGAGGCTGCGGCGGAGGTGGCTGCGGCGGAGGTGGCTGCGGCGGAGGTAGCTGTGGCTGCGCGCTCGCGTGCGCCGCCGCAGCTGCGACCGCTGCCACGGCATCCTCCGGCTCGTGCAGCTGGCCAGCCGCGCTCCCGCTGTGCGCCGCGAGCGCCTTCTTCTTGTCCTTGCCGCCCTTGAGCTCGCGCGCCTTCTTGCCGCTCCTCGCCGGACCGGACCCCTCCTCCCGCTCGCGCTTGGCGCCGGCGGCGGCCTCCTCCTTGCCGCCGAGGCCGGGCAGCCGGTCGCGGTAGTTTGCGTAATAGTTCTTGCACTGCGTCGACGTCTTTGTCCCCACCTGCTGCGCGACCTGCGCCCACGCCGAGGTGCCGTGCCGCTGCACCGCCGCGGCGAGCCTGCTGCGCTCCGCGTCCGACCAGCGGTTCGAGGTGGCGCCGCTGGCGGGGAGCGGCGGCAGCGGCGGCAGTGCGGCCGCAGGCTCGGCGACCTCCTCCGACCCCTCTGCGCGGGAGGCGATGTCCGACTCCTTGTACGAGAAGTTGCGCGCGCGCGCGCGCATGCCCTGCCGGAAGGGGTTGGTGACAAAGTCCTTGTCGTTGACCGGCTTGGGCGCCTCGACGGCGCGCGCGGGCGTGATGGCCTGCACCTCGCGGAACGCACGCGGCGTCGAGCCGGGGCGGCGGCGCTGCGTCTTCAGCAGCGTCTTTTTGAGGTCGAGCTTGTACTTGTTGAGGTAGTAGAACTGGACGCAGTCGCCGGGCGACTTCCACTCGAGGAAGGAGGCAATCTTGCGGAAGTTCTTGGGGTAGGTGAGGTACTTTGCGGTGAAGAGGGCCTCCTCCTCCTCGCTCCACACCATCCGCTTCTTCCGCTCGCGCTCGTCCGCCATCACGTCCGGGATGACGCCGTTGCGCGGTATAAACGTCGGCGTGGCAGACAGGAGCGGCTCGAGCAGCATCGGCGTCGGGACCGCGCAATTGGCGCGGCACCAGTCGTCGTTGCGCTCCTTCTTCTCCTGCTCGGCGAGCTGCGCCAGCACTGCGTTCATCTCCTCCTCCGACCGCACGACGTCGAAGGAGCCGACCGTGCGGTTGCGGCTGGCGCGCCCGCCGCTGGCGCCGTCGTCGTGAGCCGTCTTGAGCGACTTGCGCTTCTCGCGCTCCCGCTCGCGCTTGGCCGTCGCGGTGTCCCACGCGCGCTGCAGCTGGGAGAAGCGCGCGCGGAGCTGCGCGTTCGTCTGCTCGAGGCCCTGCGCGCGCTCGCGCACCGCCGGAAGCAGCCGCCGCGCCATCTTTGCGCGGCTGGCGAGGTTGGCGCGGTACAGCGGCAGCTCGGAGGCGAAGACGGGCTCGTCGTTCCGCCCCACGCGGCCGCCCTCCTCGAGCCGGGCGAGAAGCGCCTCGTGCGACTTCTCGGCCGCCTTCGCGTTGCGCATGTAGAGCAGCTCGATCAGGTCGGGGATCGACATCGCCTCGCGCCGCGAGGCCGTCGATGACGAGCCGCCACCGTCCGCGCCGCTCGGGGTGCTCGCCTGGAGCGCCTTGGCCTCGACGAGGGCGGCGGCGCGCTGCGCGGCGGTACGCTTCGCCTCGGCGACCTCGATGATCTTCTCCTTCTCCTCGATCACCGTCTCGATGTCGTCGATCTTGCCCAGCAGCTCCATCTTGCTCGGCTTTGGCGCCGCCGGAGCGGGCGCCGGAGCGGGCTCGGGCGCGGCCGGCTCGCCAACCGGGAGGGCGTCGTCGTCTGCCGCGGCGGGAGCCGGCTCGCCGTCGTCGGGAGCGGCCGCCTCGGGCGCGGGCGCGGGGGGAGCCGGGTCGGGAGCCGCCGCCTCGGGCGCCTCGGCGGGCGCGGCCGCCTCGGGCGCGGGCGCGGTGGCCGCAGGCGCCTCCGCGTCGGCCGCCGCCGGAGCGGGTGCCTCGCTCGAGGCGGGCTCCTCCGGCGCCTCCTTGAGGGCGGCCGGCTCGTCCTCCGGCTTGGGCTTGGCGAGGCCGCGTCGCAGCAGCCCCTGCCCCCAGCCCAGCCGACCGCGCGGCCGGACGCCTCCTGGCGACTCGCCGCCGCCGGCGAGCTCCGGCGCGGCCCTCGCCTCGGGCGCGAGCGAGGGCGAGCACGCGGCGGAGGGCAAGGGAGGCTCGAGGGGCTGGCTCAGCCGCGACGGGGGGGGCGGCGCGAGCTCCGCAGCCGAAGGGAAGAGCGGCGGCAGGCCGGGCAGCGCGCAGCTCGGCGGCGCGAGCGCGCCCGCCCTGCTCTCGGGCTGGCGCAGGCTCGGGGCGGGCTCGAGCGAGAGGCGCGGCCCCATCCAGTCGCGGCCCCCGAACGGCGGGCCGCCCGCCCGCGCGGGCACGGCGGAGTCCAACGGCGGGGCAAACGGCGGCGGCACCGGCGGCGGCGGCAGTCCGTGCGAGGTGGCCGTCGTCGTCGCCGCCGCGTTGCTCGCTCGCGCTTGCTCCCAGTCGTCGGGCACGTCAAAGAGGCTGTCGTCGTCCCCGCCCGCCGCCGGCCGGGGCGGCGGCGGGGCGGGCGGCGGGGCGGGCGGCGGGGCGGGCGGGAGCTCCGCGTACCCTCCGCCGTGGAGGGGCATCGACGGCGGGCCGAGCTGCTGCGGGTGCATGTGCGGGGGCGGGCCCCGCCCGTGCGGCCCCGGCCGGTGCGGCGGCGGCGGAGGAGCGCGGCCGAGGTCGCCGGCAGGCTCGCGGCCGGGGCCCATGCCGTCGTGCGGCCAACCCGGCCGGCCGTCGTCCTTCCAGCCCCGCGCGTACGGGCCCGCGTCAGGCGGTGGACGGCTGAGCGGCGCGCTGCCATCGCGGCGCATCCCGCCGCTGCTGTGCTCGCGAGGCATGGGCTGGCCCATTGGCGGCCGGGCCTGCTGCGCGTGCGGCGGCAGCTGCTGCCGGTGCGGCGGCGGCGGCGGCGGCGCGCCGTGCATCCCCATCCGCCCTCCGCCTGGCGGTGGCGGCGGAAGCGGCCCCGGGCCGCGCTGCATCGGGTGCGGCTGCTCGCGTGGCATCGGGTGCGGCTGCGCGTCAGAGAAGCGGCTCCGCTCGCGCCGGATGTCGGGCCGGTCGTCGGCAGGGTTGCTGCCGCGCATGCCCGCGTTGGGACGGTCGTCCCATCGCCCGCCCGGTCTGACGGGCTCGCGCGGCATGCCCGCCTCGCGGCCAAGCATCGGGCGGCTCATGCCCGGGCCTGCAGAGCAGGGCGCGGGTCAGAGGGCAGAGCGAGACGGGCAGACAAGGCGGGCGGGTTGCGCGCACCGTTGGGCTGGTCGGGGAAGCTGCGCTGCGGGCGCATGGGCGGATCGGGAGGCCGGCCGCGCATGCCGCCATGCATGCCGGACCAGCTGTTCTGACGCCCGAGCGCGTTGCCGCAGCCAGGGCCCTGCGCCGGCCCGCCTGCGTGCAGCACAGGGTGCGGCGTCGGATAAGACGCGCCGGCCGGCCGAGAGGGAGGTATGTTGAGAAGGGGGGCGGGATGGAGGGGGCAGCGGAGGCGCTTGCGGCTCCCCGTCGGGAATGCGAGGAGGAAAGGAGGGAGGCGGTGGGGCCGGGGTGGGGAGGGCGGGGTGGGGAGAGGGAGGTGGGGGCGAGGGAGGCGGTAAGGGAGGGAGTGGGGAGGGTGGAGGCAGAGAGGGAGGTGGGAGGTGGGGGAGAGGGCGGGGCTGGAGAGGACGGGGGTGGAGAGGGTGGGGGTGGAGAAGGCGGAGGTGGGGAGGGTGGGGGTCGGAACGATGGAGGTGGGGGGAAGGAGGAGGAAAAGCGAGATGCGTAACTGGGGAGCGAGCGAGCGGTGGAGAGCGAGGTGGAGAGGGGGGGAGGAGGGAGAGGGGGGAGAGGGGGGAGGACGGGGCCGGCAGGCACGGCGCACCGTCTCCTCGAACCGGGCTCCCGATCTCGCCGTCCTCGAGTTCTCCAGGCTCTAGATCTTTGCCCCGGCGCTTGCCGCCCGACGCGTTGGGACGCATCAGCACGCCGCCGGCCCCGTCCACCAGCGAGTCAGCGCGCCGCAAGGATCGACGGCACGGTTACTAGCGAAAGAGACGCGGCGCTCTGGACTTTGACCCGCGCAGCACCTGCTGCACCCACCCCGGGCGCCACCACCGCCACCGGCTCCCCTGTAGGTTTATGTTCACGGCCTCGGCCGCTGCGCGACCGGGAGCGGCCGCGGCGAGCGGAGCACGGACGATCGGGTAGCGAGGCCTGCGCCGAGGCGCAAAAGGCAGTGTGTGCGCGCGGCGCGGCGGCTGGCTGCTGGCGGTTGGCGGTTGGCGGTTGGCGGCTGTCGGCTGTCGGCTGTTGGAGCTAGGCCGCAGAGGTGCGCGACAACCTTGCCGAGATTGAGAACAACCTCTCCTCCACCCTTCTGAACGAGGACCCGTCGGTCAGCCGCTCGTACATCTCGCCGAACCGGGTGCGGCCGGACCACTTCAAGGGCTTTTCTGCCGACGAGCATCAGGCCATCCTTCAGCAACAGGCGGAGCAGGCGACAGAGCGGCAAGAGGCAGAGGCCGAGGAGCGCGCGTGGAGCTCGCAGGTGGCGGAGGAGATTGAGCATATGCGGCAGGTGCGCTGCTCGACCGAGGCGCAGCTGGAGGCAAAGAGGGCGGAGATGCGGCGGGTCTTTGCTGAGGAAAACCGACAGCTCGCCGAGACGCAAAAGTCCAACCAGAGCTTCTTGGACTCCGTCGTCTACCCAAACCAAGTCTCGGAGCACTTCTTCAGCTTCTTTAACACGACCTCCCGGTGAGGGCGAGGGAGAGATGGGTCTGTCGATTGGCTGCTCTTTGCGCTGACCGAGGAATTCCTTTGCTGTGTCTGTCCGGCAGCGCCACTGCACAGGGGCGTGCGAGACCGAGAGAGTGTGTGGGGTAGTTTGCTCTGGGGGGGGGGGGGGGCGGTGCCGCGGTGCCGCGGTGCCATCCTGCTTCATCCCGCGTGCCATCCCGCTTCCGCCGTGTTTCATGGGCGTGTACGCGCACAGCGCCCGTGCGCACTCCGCAGCGTGGGACTGGCCCGTGGCCGCAGTGAGACCACGTGGTCATGTGGCCGTTGGCATTTTGAAATTTTCAAATACTATTTCGTATTTGGGTGTGCTCTGTGGCGGAACTGGAGGCGCGCGCGCCCAGGACGCCAGAGGCAGCGGCAGAGCGCCGGGCCCGGGGCGCGGGGGTCGCAAAAGCCGCGCACAGCGGGCCATAGGCCCAGGCGCTCGCGAAAAAGTCGAGATATGCACTCCAGATATGCAGTCCAATTCATGAACGTGTGAAAAATATTAGTACAACGTATGAACACAGAGAGACGGACAGATGCGTCCTCGACGTATATGCGTGACAACAGACAAGGGAACTCTGACGGCATCACCTGCACGTGGATTGCGCTAGTCTCTCTTCGTGTTGCCCACGTTCCCTCCGCTGCGAAGCTGCGCGCCGAACTCGTTGATGAACCTACAGCAAAGCACTGTCGTTCGATCGCGGCCATCCTCCACGCAGAGCGGCGGCGGCGGCAGCGCGCACCAGACGACGATGGCCAGCAGAATTACCGCCATGCTCGTGAAGACCTTGAGATGGAACGCGACGTCCTGCGACAACGGAGAGGGGTGTCATCCAGGCGCACCCCCTCTACTCCTTGAGGGGAGCGAGTGTCGCGACCGGGTCGTCGATGTAGCAGCACATGACGAGGAGCACGCAGATGAGGAGAACCAGCGAGGCCTTCAGCGTGATGAAGACGCCATTCCCGACGCCCGGCTGCAGCAGCGAGTCGAGCCAGGAAGGAAGCCCGAGGTCCTTGAGAGGGGACTGCTGGGCTGTGGCCATATCGCTCGCGTTGAGAAATGGTGCGCGGACACCGCACAAAAAGAAATCGCAGCGCCAATCCGGTGTGGTGGCGGCGTGCCGTCCTCCCATTCCTCCCTTGGGTTGTGTGTGTTTTCTTCTTCTTTCTTTTCTACCCGTCTAACAACCTGATTCTCTTCCGATCTCTCCTCCACCGCGAGGCCGAGTCCCACACGCTCTATATACGCGATCTGATGCCTCCTCCTCGCTCCATACTCTCCCGTCCAGCCTCTCCGGGGTGCTTCCCCAGTAAGTCGCGGGGTGTGGCCCTCGCTATGCCGAACACCGCCCCCTGGCTACAGCCCCTTTGCACGTGTCAGACGAGCGCGTCGCCTACGGGCTCAAGCCAACGGAAACGGGTCCGGGGAGAGGTGCGGGTGGCTGAGGGGCAGGGAGGCGGGGCAGCTGGCGCCGCTCTGGGAGGCTCGATTCCGTTGCCGTCGGTAGCCGCGGCTGCGGAGCCAGAGCTTCTGCGAGAGGCCCGCACACAAGAGGTGGACCCAGTGCGCCGCCATGCCTGGTGGCAGGGCGGGGCGGCGGTGAGGGCGGGCGGCGCTCCCGGGTCTCGCTGTCTCTCTGTGGGGCGAAGAGCGTGGGGGGCGAAGGCGTGGGGGGCGCGGGGCGCGGCGCGGGACGGTGAGAGGGGTGCGGGTCCGCGCCGAAGAAGAGGACGGCGAAGGCGAGGTAGGGGAGGATGAGGAAGAGGGCAGCCTGCGCGCGGCCGGGGCGGCTGAGCGGGTGGGCTGCTGCGTTGCGCCTCTCGAGCGGGGCAGACGCCGGGCGGTGTCTAGGGAGTGTCTAGGGAGTGTCTAGGGAGCGTCTAGGGAGCGTCTAGGGAGCGTCTAGGCAGGCGCCGGGTTGTGGCTCGGCCTCACGTCTGCCCACCTGCGAGGCCGCGCGAGAGAGAGGCCGCCTGGGGGGACTCGCCGGCGGGGTGGGCGGGGCAGAGGGGCGGGCGGGGGCGGGCGGACATGTCTGTGACGAGCGGCATCACCACCAAGGTGGCCGTGACTAGCGCCAGCAGCCACGCGCCCGCCACCGCGCCCGGCATGAGCATGATCAAAGGCAGCACCCCCTCGCACGCCTCGGAGCGAGCGCTGGGCGAGGGAGGGGGAGGGGCGCGTGAGGCGGCCGGGCTGCACGCAGCGGCAGCAGCGCAGCGGCAGCAACGCAGCGGCAGCAGCGCAGCGGCAGCAGCGCAGCGGCAGGGAGAGGGGAAGGAGAGCCGAGGCGTGGCGTGCGGCGAGTGCGTGCGGGGGCGGCTGGCACCAGCCGCGGAAGCAAAAGAAGACGAGGACGAGCAGCAGCTGGGGAGAGGGGTGAGGCGGTGGGGTGCGCGAAGGGCGGTGTGGTGGGTGGTGTTGGGTGGTGAGGCGAGGGGGCGGCGCGAGGGTTGTGGCTTGTGGTTGGGGTTTGTGGTTTGTGGGTTGTGGGTTGTCGGCTCGCGGTTGTGGTATGGGAGGGGTGGGGGCACCAGCGCGATGGTCATCTTGAGGGGGTCATGCTCGAGGGCGAGAGTCGGGCCCGGCGGGGCAGCCATTCTGAAGGAATGAGGGGGGGGGGGGGGAAGGAAGCGAAGGTCCGGCGAATCCAGTTGGGCCCCAAAGGGCCAAAAGGGCCCCCCCCTTTACAAACGGTGTGCTGGAGGCCCAAAGGGGCCAAAACCGGCCAAAAGGTTGCAAAAGGGCCCACCCGG
>NW_005198253.1:0-1072 GCF_000372725.1 Emiliania huxleyi CCMP1516 | reverse complement strand
CCCTATCGCCAAACGGCCCTGCTCCTCCTCTTGTCTGGCAGCAAACGCAAGCTGCGGCACAAGCCGCGTTGGCGCAGAGGAGGCGGCAAGCCTCAACGCGCCTACCCGTGGCATGCCGCCGGATCGAGTCAAGACTAAGGCTGCAGGATTCGGCCCCGCCTGCTGCGAGTGCCCTCCTGCTGAGGTAGCTGGCTTGGCCACGTCGCGCGCATGGACTACGACCGGCTGCCGCGCCGCATGCTCTCCGCGTGGGTGCCCCACCGGCGGCCCATCGGTGCGCCGCGCGTGACTTACGGTTACGCGTTACGGGCGGTCGATCTTCAAGGCACTCGCGAAATTCGGCATCGACTCGGCGCGCTGGCATCTACTCGCGGCTGATCGCGCTGCGTGGCGCGAGACGCTGCGGTCAGGCCGCTCGCCCCGGCCGAGTTCCGCCCGCCTCCGGCTTCTCCGTCGCCCGAGCGCATCTCGCGCACTAAAAACCCGTGCGGGGCTGCACCGCGGCCACGATGGCTCGCGTTAGCGCTTCGCTGTGCGCCTCTTGGCTTGAGTCAGGCTTCGGGCCTGACCTAATCGCTCGCTCACGCGCGGGTGTGCTTGGCTCAAGCCAAACACAAGTTAACAAACACTTATGGCTCTCTGATGCCCAATGCGTGCACTCGTGCCTCTCTGTATGTGTGGGTTCGTGTGTGCGGGGGCCCTCCTTGTCTCTGCCTTGACAGTGTGAGATAACACCTACCTACCTACCTACCCGTGTGGTGGCGGGCCTGGCGGCGTGCACCGTCCTCCCGTCCTCCCATCCCTCCCTGTAGGTATGTTGTTGGCCTCGTGGGGTGTTTTATTTCTTTCTTTCTTTCTTTCTTTACAAAGCCAGGCGTCAGGGCATACCGGGGCCCGACTGCGATAGAAAAACGCGGGCTATCAGCAAAAAAGAAAATTAAAACGTCCGTGTTCGACCGCTGCTGACAGCTTTCCTGGCTAGCGCACCACAGTCCACACCCCTCTCCTTAAAATCCCTGTGAGGTGGCGGCGTGCCGTCCTCCCATCCCTCCCTTGGGTTGTCTGTTTTCTT
>NW_005198254.1:0-1637 GCF_000372725.1 Emiliania huxleyi CCMP1516 | reverse complement strand
GCGGTTTTGTTTTTTGTTTCTTTTCTCTTCGGAAGGAAAGAGAAGAAAGAAAACAGAGAAGCCTAGGGAGGGATGGGAGGACGGCACGCCGCCACCACACAGGGATTTTAAGGAGAGGTGTGTGGTGCGCTAGCCGTCGCCCACCCTAGGGAGTCTGCCTCTTCCTATCTCTCTTCGCAGTCTCTCGCCGCTTCTCGCTGCAACCTTCATGCCACCTCGCGGTCGCCCCACTCTCGTCGTTCTCTCCCTTGTCATTTCCTCCTCTGTCGCGTCGTTCTCTTCTGCCTCGTCCTGTGACGCCGCCGCCTGCCGGTCCCTTTCTCTTCGGCCCCCGAATCCCAGTGCCCCAGCTCGAGGGGGAGGCGGACCTCCCAACCGCTGGCGACAGCCCACGATGCGACCCAGTCGGCGACGACGAGGACGAGATGAGCATTTGCGACGCCGTCGACGAGGCGGAGGCGGGGTCCAACACGATCAGCCCGGCGGCACGAGGGGAGGCGCTCGACGACGAGGCGCCAGCCGCGACGGCGGCAGGAGGCGAGGCGAGCAGCAGTGCTCCAGGAGGCGAGACGGTCCTCGGGCGGCGCGAGCGAGGGGAGGCGCTCGACGACGAGGCGCCGACCGTGATGGCGGAAGGCGACGAGGCGAGCAGCGGTGCCCCACCAACGAAGCGACCGCGCGGGAAGAAGACCAGGGGCGGCAGGAAAGCAAAGATGGGGGCGCACCAAATCAGTGACGAGCGTGACAGAGAGAGTGAGGGTGTCTAGTCGAGCGTCTTGTGTCGTGGAGGGGTCGAAGTCGAGGCGCATACGCGCCCGACGGAGACTCCTCAGGTGCCTGCGCACCAACCACCCCCCGGTGTTTTGACACCATTATTCGGTATATTAACCTCGCGGCCGCCTAGATAGACTGAAAGAGCTAGACACCGCAGGAGGCGAGGCTGCGGCTGCTGCTGCTGCTGCTGCTTTGCTGCTGTTGCGGCTGCGGCTGGCCTGCGGCTGCCGCTGCTGCTATTGACGCTAGATACGAACCCCACCCTGCCCCGCCGCCCGCCCACCCGCCCGCCCGCCCGACCGCCTGCCGCCTGTCCGTCCGCCCGCCCGCCCGCCCCGCCCGCCCCGCCGCCCTGCCCACCCACCCAACCGCCCATACCTGTCACCACGCAGCCTCGTGACCTCCATATAGGCGCTCGATACCCCCTCTCGCTGCCTACTCGCTGCCTCTGGGGAGGAGGGGATTACGTAGGGCGCGCGCCACTGCGCTCGCCTTTCCCGAGGCCCCTCCCCGAAAGGCAAGTATTAGCCGCACGAAACCGAGACCCCTCCCCCCCGCCCCGATCCCCCCACCCCCTTGCTCCACTCCCCCCCTCGGGAGGGCCGAAGAGAGGCGCCCGTGGGGACCCCGCAATTCCCTTCCCCCCTCGGAGGGCCGGACTGAGGCGTACCCCGAGGGCCCCGCTCTGTCCCTCGCATAGCGGCCACTCTTCGGATCGCTGGTCGAGCGACCCGGGGGATGCCCCGCGCGCCTGACCCAGGGGCGCGAAAACGAATCTGCGAGGCGCGGCCGCTTATGCGGCCCGATGGGGAGGAGTGGGGCGGACTACGGGGGTCGGCTTCTTGGTTTGATTCAAGTTGAAA
>NW_005198255.1:0-1637 GCF_000372725.1 Emiliania huxleyi CCMP1516 | reverse complement strand
TGGAGGGCGGCGGCGGCGTGAGCGGCGGCGGCGGCGGTGCGGGCGGGGGAGGTGGAGGGAGGCGGCGGCGTGGGCGAGGTGGGGGGCGGCGGAGGCGTGAGCGACGGCGGCGTGTGTCGGGGAGGTGAAGGGAGGCGGAGGCGTGGGCGAGGTGGGGGGCGGCGGCGGTGTGGGGGGGAGGTGGAGGGAGGCGGAGGCGTGGGCGAGGTGCAGGTGTGGGGGGCGGCGGCGGCGTGAGCGGTGGGTAGGTAGGGGTGGGGGCAGGGCCCGGACAGGTTTTTGCAGAATTTCATCATGAGGTCCGGGCCAAGCAAAAAAGGAATACACGTGGACGGCGCACGCTTGCGTCCTAGCGCCCCCAACAACCCAAAGCGCGCAATTCTTGGTGGTGTATCTATCCACAGAAGAGCTCCCCTCAACCACCTCACTCAAAAGAGTGGGGCCTGGTGACGTCAAAGGTGCGGCTTGACGTCGACCACGTCCCAGCTGGCCCCGCCGACTGCTATCTTCTCGACGTTGCCGGTGGGGGCGAGGTAGGTGAGCGGCGGGAAGAGGAACTCGCGCTCCGCCGGGAAGGCGGAGAGGAAGGAGATGTCTGGGCCGCGCGAGATGAACGAATCGGTGACGAGGCGGAGCAGCACGGCGTTCCGGCTGGCCGAGTACTTCATCGCCACCGCAAGCGAGGAGGTGGTCGACATGGGCGCCAGCTCCGTGCCGCCCTGCGCGAGGAACTCGAGCGGCGCACGCACGTCCTTCATGCCGCGGTAGAGGTGCAGCTCGCGCGGCGAGACGCGCGGCGAGGCGAAGCCGCCCTTGTCGGCGCCGCCGTCCTTCGAGCCTTGGTTGGCTTCGACCGCTCTGAGCTTGCCCAGCGCGTCGCGGAGCAGCGCCACCGTGACGGGAAGCTTGTGCGGCAGCTTGTTTTCGTAGCGGTCGCGGTCGCGGAGCGGGTCGTTGATCGAGCGGAAGGCCGCCGTGGTGTAGAGCCGCAGAGCAACCACGTGGGCCTTCGTCAGCAGCGACTGCCGTGCGCTCGAGTGCGCCACAAAGTCGTCGATCGTCATGCCGCGTTGGCCGCCCTTGCCATCCGGCACCAGGCGGCAGGCCAGCACCTCGCCCTCCTCGTCGCAGTCGCGCCTCAGCCCACCCTGGAAAGCGCGGTCACTCGAGCCCGCCTCCGCGTCCAGCACGTACCGCAGGCACTCGAGGTCGCAAGCGTTGCCCGAGGCCGTCACTTCATCGACGATGGCGCTGACGCCGCAGGCGATGCGCGCCCCGAGGGTGCTCTCGTCGACGCACATGTAGTGGCAGATGCCGAGCGCCGCTTCGGCGGGGCGGCCAAAGACCAGGTCGCGGACGCCGACGTTGGCGAAGCGGTTGAAGGCGTCCCCCGATGCGGTGCCGTCGGCCAGGTCCACGCACGCCAAGTCGCTCGCCCGGTCCGCCCACAGAAGGCGGGACTCGGCGCGCATGCGTCTCGCGAGCTCGCTGACCGTGGGCTCCAGCACGCATATCTGCGCTAGGTCGGCAGCGCTGAGCCGGTCCTCTCTCTTGCCGATGCCCTGGTGCCGTCCAAGCCGCTTCAGCCGTTTCAGCAAGCCGGCTCCAGCGACCGCACCAAAGATGCTAGACTGGGA
>NW_005198256.1:0-1638 GCF_000372725.1 Emiliania huxleyi CCMP1516 | reverse complement strand
GTCGGCGCACGGGCAGGAGGTTGAGCGGCCACCGCGACTCATGTGAGCACTTTGCGAAGGAGCGCGTCCCAGTCGCTTCGGCGTGACGCGATGATGAAAACAACTTTTTATATAAAATGAACTCGGGGGCACGGGACGCGGCACAAACGGGGCACAAACGCCAGGCTACAAAGATGGGGAGGCACGTAGTGACGCAGGGGAGTCTAGGCGACGGCGGCGTCCTCCGACGCCGCGGCGAGCCTGAGCTCGGTCGCAATCTCTTCCGCCGCCGCGAGCTGCAGCGCGACTGACATGCGCTGGGCCTGCAGCGACAGCCACGACCGCGTCGACCAGCTCGCCTCAACAACTTTTTTTGCAGGAGATCGAAGGACGACTGGCCAAATACCTAAAACTGTTAAGGGGCAAAGTCGGCTTTCCCAAAAAGGCCTGTTTTCTCGTTTTTCATGCACACCCGGACACAGCCGAGCCTCAGGCGTCCAAATCGGGGGCTGTGGGGTAGACACGGCACCGGAGGCTTGGCCCGGGGGCGAAGTGAGGGGCGGCGAGGGCGATCGCGAGCACCAAGGCGACTTGCGGGAATCACTGCTGCACCGCCAGTGGCGCCAGTCCGACGGCCTGACGGCGACTCATGGACTTTTCACGGGGGGGGAGGCTGCCCACGTGTTGAGTATGACCTATGCGCGTGTAGCGGCTGCCGTATCGCCAGTGTTGAAGTGAATGTTGAAGTTATCTTCCGCTGGGGGCAGCCCGGCAAGGCTACTGCGAGGCCGCAGCAGCAACACACAAATACGGCCGCCGGGGACCAGTGTGGAGCCGCGCGTGCCACCCGCTCTCGGACCAGCCGCAGTGACTGCGCCGCGAGCGCCGCGAGCGTGTCCAGGCTGACAGACAGGCGCAGGCAGCGAAAGCCGAGCGCAGGCGCAGCGGCGCACGCAGCGAGGCACCTGTCAAGCAAGATCCGCACGCCGGGAGCGTCGCTCGGCGTTTTTTGGTTCAATTGAGGCGCGCCACACCAGGTTAAGATTTTTTTCCGCTGGCGCGCTCGCGTCGACCACGACCTCTTCGCGCGTCACGGCTTTGCCGGCCCGTTTCCACCGCTGCTTGCCTCCGTTCCGCGAGCCCGTTCCACGATGGCCTCCCCGCCTTCTGACGATCTCATGGCCGCCATCGCGTGCTGCGATCTCGACCGGCTGCACTCGCTTCTCTCGGACGACACCTTCGATCTGGAGGCGCCGTGGAGCGCGCCGCCCGGCGGCGTCCGCTACCGTGGTCCGCCGATGCTCTTAGTTGGTGCAGAGCACTTGCGGGTGGAGGGCGTGCTGAACCCTGGAGAACCGTGGACGCCGCTGCTCCTCGCGTGTGACAAGGGGCACGCGTCGGTGGTGGAGGTGCTTCTGAGGCACGGCGTCGCGGCGACGTCACGGGATGTGCTTGGCGTGGGCGGGCAGGGCGGCACGCTGCCGATGCTGTTCTACGCGCTCAACTCTTCTGACAACGGCCAATTCACGGACTGCGCCCTCGCGCTGCTGCGTGCGGGTGCCCAGCCCCTCCTCAACTACCAGATCGGGAGCGGTGCGACGGCGCTGCAATTTGCATGCCAGTACAACCGCTCCGCCGCCGTCCGCTTTCTCATCATGA
>NW_005198257.1:0-1638 GCF_000372725.1 Emiliania huxleyi CCMP1516 | reverse complement strand
GCTGGCCATCTCCGTATCCATCATAGCACCGGATTTTTTTGCTGTGCGAGTCGAGTTCGTGGCCGGTGCGCGGGAAACTCGCCGAAAACCCGCGCAGCCGGCCGATTGTACGACCGAGGTCGCTGATTGTACGACCGAGGTCGCAGAGCCTTGGCGACGCGACGCGCACGTCGCCAAGGAGTTCGTAAAATGTCAGAGTGTTTTCCAAAGGGATGAAATCCCTTTTGGATATAATCGCCCACTGCCGGCACCGGTAGGGATCTCTGTGCCACCAATGCCGCGCGTTCCTGCTTCCCTGCAGCGAGGCCGTGGTCAAGGCCGTGGTCGTCCCCAAGGCTCAAAGAGCAGGGGCCCGCCCTCACTGCATCAAAACGCGGTGAAAGCAAGGAAGTGCAGAAAGGAAAGAGCCCACAATAACTCTAGCGAGAGGAGGTGCAGCTTGGTTCGTGTCCTCGGGCGCTCGAGGACGTGTGTGTTGCCTCAATGTTCTTTTAATGCGCGCCCCCGCCGAAATACACTGCAAATACACCATACACGCGAGATGCGTTGGCAGCGACGCGCACGACCTCTTAAGAAGCACCGTGTCGTTAGGATTAGGGTTAGGGTTTAGGGTTAGGGTTAGGGTTAGGGTTAGGGTCAGAGAGCGTTCAAGCCGTTGTGCAGCTCCTAAGAGAATGGTCCGGTTTGGGCCGAAACCAAATGGAGGAATCAGCGGTCCATCGACACGAGCTCTCGGTGAATGCTTTGGGTTCTTCGGGCTAGGGTTAGGGTTAGGGTTAGGGTTAGGGTTAGGGTTAGGATTAGGCCGTAAGGGGTTGGTTGTCGTCGCGCGCTCTCGATATCTGGCTAAGACAGAGACACAGCAGCAGAGGCGACCCAAGCGACACATCAGAGCATGGATGCTTGGGGGCGCGAGCCGCCATCTTGGACTGTGAGGCGAGTATTTGCAACCGGGAGCTCGCCGCCGCCCCTACACCGCCGCCGCCGCCCTCCCAGTGGCAGACAATAGCCCAAGTCGAAGAGTGCGCCCCGCCCTCGGTATCTGGGCGGCAGGCGGGACTAGAGTGGCACACTGGTGCGCGGATGGGGGCGCGAGCCGCCATCTTGGACTGTGAGGCGAGTATTTGCAACCGCGGGAGCTCGCCGCCGCCCCTAGACCGCCGCCGCCGCCCTCCCGGTGGCAAATAATAGCCCGAGTCGAAGAGTGCGCCCCGCCCTCGGTATCTGGGCGGCAGGCGGGGCTAGAGTGGCACACTGGTGCGCGGATGGGGGCGCGAGCCGCCATCTTGGACTGTGAGGCGAGTATTTGCAACCGCGGGAGCTCGCCGCCGCCCCTACACCGCCGCCGCCGCCCTCCCGGTGGCAAATAATAGCCCAAGTCGAAGAGTGCGCCCCGCCCTCGGTATCTGGGCGGCAGGCGGGGCTAGAGAGGCACGCTGGTGCGCGGATGGGGGCGCGAGCCGCCATCTTGGACTGTGAGGCGAGTATTTGCAACCGCGGGAGCTCGCCGCCGACCCTACACCGGCGCCGCCGCCCTCCCGGTGGCAAATAATAGCCCAAGTCGAAGAGTGCGCCCCGCCCTCGGTATCTGGGCGGCAGGCGGGGCTAGAGAGGCACGCTGGTGCACGGATGGGGGCG
>NW_005198258.1:0-1638 GCF_000372725.1 Emiliania huxleyi CCMP1516 | reverse complement strand
GGTCACAACCGAGTTCCTAGAGTCTAGCTGCCACGTTCAAAACCCCCAGGACGGCAGTGATGGTTGGTGCTATCACGGGCATGATCCGTGGAAAGTGGAGCGGGTGGTACGGGATAGTAGAGCAGGCGCTTTGTGGGTGGCGGGTATGGGCGGCGGCGTTGGGTGGCCGGCCGAATCGTCAGCGGAGCTCCTCCCTCAAGCTCGATCACGCATGACGCACGTTGAGTGACAACGTCGGCGAGCTTCTGGATCAGGTTAGGTTGCCGGAGCACCCATGGCTGCACCTCCAACTCCTCCTCTGAGTCAGACACGCCAACGTCGACTGCGCCCTCCTCCTCCCATTCGTCGACTGCGCCCTCCTCCTCCGCCTCCAATTCGCCCCTTGCCCTCCTCTTCCATGGGCTCGATCCGATTCCGCAGCGTGTCGTCCCCAGCGGCGGTGCTGCGCGGGAGGCGGCCGCGGGCACGCTGGGCTCGATCAGCGGCTTCCCCTCACTCAGGTTGCGCCGAAAGCACGTAATTGGCGGACGTTCTTGGTTTCAACTTTACGGATGTCTTGGCACCAGCTAAGGCTTGCCCCCGCTCACATCGCCACATTTCTCATTTGTGCACGGTACGGGTATTCGGATTTTGCTATTTGTTCGTGTGGGGGTATATTGCAGATTTGTCAATGTGGTACTGCGTCTGCGACGCGGGCGCCTTGCGGGCAGAGCCCTTCGCGCCACTCTTTTATGTCTTGCGCGGTCAAAACGCCGAAGCGGCCTGCTGCACGTGACGCGGACAACATCACGTTACCAGGCACAAATGGTGCATGTGCATGTGCATGCACATGTGCATGTGCATGTGCATGTGCATGTGCATGTGCATGCACATGCACATGCACATGTCATGTGAACGACAGAGAACGAACCGAAGAACGCCGGGACATCGACAGCGAGGTGTGAGCTACCACTTTCTTCCCGCTACGCTCGCGTTATTGGAGATGCTGCAGTTTATCGGAAGAAACAAAGAAAACAGGCAAACCAAACGAGGGATGGGGGAGGAGGACAGGGTCGAAGAATTCAAGCCTGTCTCCCCGCACGATTGAAGAATTCTTCGCCTGACTACCGGGCAGGCAGCCGGCACGACAACACTGTCTCTAGACCCGCGAGGTCGGCCCCCATGTGGCTCGCTCTGACGGCCCTCAGCCTGGGCTTCGTGGCGCTTCGACTGCAGCCGCCACAGGCCGTCCGCGTCCGCGCGGGCGTGCCGTGCGCCGCGGTGTCGCAGGGCGCGCCGCAGCGGGTCGCTCTCGTCGAGCTGGTGCGAGAGTCGCGCGCGGCGCCGCTGGCGAAGCGGAGCGCGCGTCGCAAGCGCGGGGAGGCCAAGGAGCGAGCGCGCCAGGAGGGCGCAGTGCTCCGCGAGGCGAGGCCTCTCGCCGACGCGCATGCGCTGCCGTTTGAGTGGCTGCTGGTGCTGGACGTGGAGGCGACCTGCGACGCGCGCGGCCGCCCGTGGGAGCACGAGATCATCGAGTTCCCTGTGGTGGCGCTCAACCTGCGCACGCTGCAGGTCGAGCACGAGTTCCACTCCTTTGTGCGCCCGACAGCCAACCAGACTCTCACGCCGTTTTGCCGCAAGCTCACCGGAATCACGCAG
>NW_005198259.1:54880-56287 GCF_000372725.1 Emiliania huxleyi CCMP1516 | reverse complement strand
GGCGCCGGCCGAGTGAACCGCGTGGATCGCCTACACAGGAGGGTTCCGAAAGCTCCGAGAAGGTTGCGGCGCCGGCGGTGTGAAGCGCGTGGATCGCCGAGAGGAGCGGGAGGGCGATGTCCCACAGACCGTCCTCGGTAGGCGTCATCGAGGGCGGCGTGCCTGGGGACGAGCGGACTGTCGTGGACGTGTCGTGGACGTGTCGTGGACGTGTCGTGGACGTGTCGTGAAGTCGCGTCGCAAGCGTCGCGTGACTGGGGGCGTGCCTGGGTTGCCCGCCGAGCCCGGGGTGCCGAAGTACGCGCGCTCGAGCGAGATCGCCGCCGGGAAAAGCTCGTGGACAAAGTAGGTCGCGCGACCTAGTCCGGCGAAAGCAGCGCGTCAAACGGCCTCGCGAAGGCCTGCGGCGCCGGCTTGAGGGCGCTGCCGACGCGGCCGTCGGCAGCGGGGCCGGTGGCGGTGAAAGCATCCACGAGGGCGACCAGACTTGGGTGGCGCAAGCTGCGCCATGCCAGCGCGGCAGCGAGCGGTTCCGGCGGCACCGGCGGGCCGTCGAGCCGGCGGAGGGAGTACGCCTCGCCATCCACAGACGACGTCGCCTTGGCAGAGAGGGGCTGCCTCTGAGGAGCGGAAGGGACGGCCTCCCCAACCTCTGTGGCGGTGCCCAGCCTGGAGGGCGTGGGCAGAGACCTCTCTGGGGGCAGAGACCTCTGGGTGCGCGCCACCGACACCGCACCGCTGCCCGGCCCCGCCCCCCCTCGCCACTGCCCTGGCCGAGGGGCGGGCGCGATGCAGACACGCGAGCCAAGAAGACTGGTCCGCCAACGCAGGCCCTTCGCTCGCGCGCACTTCTCAGGGCCCAGTGCGCCGTCTCACTCGACGTCGCTTCGCTCCGTTGCCTCCCTCCTTCTCTCCTCTCCTAGGCTGCGCCGGCCGCGCCTTGCAGAGAAACGACGGCGTCCGCGAGCGGCGCGACGCGTCGGGGACGTCGAGCGGCACAAACGAGTGGTAGCCTGCGTGGGCGAGCGGGCGGATCAGCACGGACAGGCCGAACGGCCAGCGCGCCCAACGGCGAGCGGGGTCCCTCGACTGTCGCCGTCGCCAGCGGGCCAGACTGCTCCGGTGGCTGAGCATACGCGGCTGCGCGCCGGCGGGCGGACTCTTGCCGGAGCGCGTGCGACGAGAAGAAGGCGTCGTGCCGCGCAGACTGCCCTGTCCGTCTCAGACTCGCCTGCGGGGGCGGCGGCACGCTGGCCTCCTTGTGGAGGCCCATCCCCTCAAGCGAGTGGGTGGGGGAGCTTCTCGTCCCTCCCTCCCCTTTCCCCAATAAAGCTTATCGGTGCCGGCAACCTCGGGGGGCCCCCACAATACCAGGAAATGTTCGCTAAAGTGTAAAGAAATTTCCAG
>NW_005198259.1:16631-45466 GCF_000372725.1 Emiliania huxleyi CCMP1516 | reverse complement strand
GACATCCTTCCCGGGCACCGGCTCGTCCGGCACCAGGATCAGGTGCGAAGCGTGCACCTATCGATTGCGGTAGATCAATGCGACCTGGCGGAAGCTACGTCTGTTCCGCGCGAGCGGTACACGCACGTGATCAGCTTTCGTGCAAGTCTTGAACGAGTGAGCGTCGACCGACAAGCATCCGAGAAGCAGCAAAAGCGACTGGGCCGCCAGCAAAAGCCACTGGGCCGGCATGCAACAACGAGTCACCCCGCACCAAAGCACTCTACAGCGACTCAGCCTTGCGGAGATAAAGTATTCGAGGCTTCCTTCACCTCCTACCTAACCTCCAGCCTCGTGGATATGGGTGTGAGCGTGTCGGTGCGTAGGGGTCTATGCCATACCGGTGCCAGCCGCGTGGCATGTGGTCGATGATGAGCTTGCACTTGCCCGACCAGACGGTGTCGGCGTCTGCGCTGCCCGCAACGGCTGGGTACATGGTCGCGCCTGGCCAATTCTTGCGTGTGGTCGCCTCTCCCTCAACCTCGAAGATGATGCGGGGGGCGTCGCCGCCTCCCTCGGTGGCGCCCGCCCCGGAGAGCACTGTGACATCCTCCTTCTTGAGCTCCTCACGCCAACTTGGCGGCATCCGCGTTCGGCGGCGGCCAAACGCGCATCCAGCTCTCGGCGCAATTCAGGGCATACCTGTGGCGGCAGCGGCGGCTGAGAGCCTCACCGGGGTGCTGATTGCGAGGCGCCTGGCGGCGGAGCAGCTCACATGGTGCCCGAGACGAGCATGTCGATGGGGTGTCGAAGGAAGTGGACCACGGTCTGGCGGGGCTGCAGAGGTGCGCCGAGGTTGAACTCGTGCGATATCTGGCGCACGCGAGGGCACTGCTGGCGGCAGGCGCGCCAGCTGGCTGCGCCAGTCCCCGTGGCGTTGTGCGTTGAGGTGACCGAGAGGGGCGTGCAACAGACGGCGGCGAGGAGCTGGAACGAGGAAAGGAAGCCAGACTTGTAGTGGGCGACGATGCGGAGCTTGGGCCCGCCCTGCGCCGCGGCCACGATGCCCGCCGTGTGCGCCACCGAGGCCGAGTCCACGGCCGCCGACCCCGTCCCCGCCGAGCGCGACCCCGCACCGACATTGGGCGGAGGGCCGCAGGCTGTGCTGGCACACCGCAGCCGCGGGCGGCGCTTGTGCATGTTGAAGGCGTTTGGCTCCCATCGCGAAAAGGCGAGCGATGCGGCAAGCGGGGGCGGTGCGAGCGCGCCGTAGGCTCCGGGGTCGTCGCAGAATGGCATATTGTCCTGCCACCGCGGCATTGCGTCATCTCAGGGGGCTACGCACTAGCGACTGAGAGCGCTCTGGTCTGTACGTGCCGTGAGAGCAGCGCGGCAGTCTAGACCACTCGACCTAGACCGCTCACCCAATGGCTGCCCTCGCGGTGATACGCCACCTTGGACACGTGCGAGTCAAGGTTAGGGCCCGGGGTTAGGACTAGAGGGTGAGGGCCTCTGGGGTTCGGATCATGGGTCAGCACACCTTGAGCGCATGGCTGCGCTCGTCCCGCCGAAAGAAGTCTCTGAGCTGCTGGTTGGCGGCGCAGCAGTCCGCGTCGGAGTCGCCGTCCGCCGACCAGAGCAATAGCTCTTCATTGGCAATGAGCTGGTCCCAGCCTGGGTAGACCAGGGCAGAGAGGGAGGGTCGGAGAGCCGGAGCAGAGCAACCAAAGCTCCAGTCGCAAGGGCACTCACCGACAACACTGCGGTTGGCGACGCGCTTAAAGAGCCGGCGGGTCGAAGGTACGCTACGGATGAGCATGAGGCCGAAGTTGATCAGATGCCCCTCGGCAGTGGGCCGATCCGCCAGGCCGATGATGGCAACGCGCGGCAGCGATCGATAGAATGATAGCGGGCTCGCGACAAAGCGCCAGTCTGCATCCACCACAAGTGCATCACGGCCGGAGGTGAGCACTTCGCTGACCAGGCGCGTCTTGAGCACCCACACCTGCCTATACCCGCAGGGCCACTCGCAGCGCGGCGAGTCGCATCGGCGAGACGGAGCCCAACCGGCCCACGCATCCTCATGCAGCGACACGTGGGCACCTTCGCGGCAGCTGGCGCTGAGCGAAGCTGAGACGACGATGCACGGCGCAACGCCATTAGCATCGGCGGAGGCGCCTAGCTCGTGAGCTGCCGCACAGTAAGGGGGCAGCGTCACCGCGGTCACGACCACTGTGCCCTGCCGCTCGCACCGCACGATGCTCGCACTCATTTCGTGTCGTGTCACCGCGTGTCACCGCATGTTTCAACCGGGATGCAGCTCATCAATGGAGTTTGGCTGCCGGCACAATCCAACGGCCGCCCCTGACGATGCACAGATGTGAGATGCAGATGGCCTCCGGCCCGCTGGGTGCGCTTCTTAGCTCCCCGGCCCTGGATGTGAGGCTAATGACTGCACTCCAAGTGCTCCAAGTGCCTCGTCGTGTTACGTGTAGTGGACGCACACGCAGGTCGCAGCACGCACACACGTTCCAGGTTCCACCTTTATCCATTTTTCCGGAAACCAAAAAGGAAACGAGAGGGTCCCCAGCACTTTGGTCTTTGCGTTTCCGGAAATTTCCAGGGAAACTAGAGGATGTTTGGTGCTCCATTCTGGCAACTCTCGAGTTTCCCCGAGTCTGAGAGCTGGTCTGGGGCAAAAACCAAAATCTGAGGCGAAACCGAGGAAATCGGCAAAATAACCCGGTATTTGGCCGATTTGGGGCCCAAACCAGCTGATTTCCACGGAGTTTCCTCGGGAAACTAGAGAGGAAACGAGAGAGGGTGCTGTGGAGAAATACGGAGAGGAAACGAGACGGGGTGTGCGCGAGGAAACATGCGGACTACAGCCTAAGTTCCACCCCGTGCCACAAAGAACCCTGCACAAAAAGATCGCAAGGGCGGGGACCTGTTCCTTTTTACCCATCTCACAGTAGAGGTGTCCTTGGAGCACTTGGAGTGCAGTCGGCAGCCTCACATCCAGGGCCGGGGAGCTCAGAAGCGCACCCAGCGTGTCCGTTTTTATTTATTTATTTATTTACCCCGTGCACCGAGACGTATACGCCACACACGTATAGCTCTGCTAAATAAAGCCGACGCGGCTCCGTGTCGGTTGACTCTGAGCTGACTGCGGCGGTCTGCGCGAGTGTCGGTGGTGTGGAGGAGAGCGGCGAGAGGGCACGCGGGCAGGGGGGGGAAAGGCGCTGAAATGGTTGATCTACGAAAAAATTCCGTCAATTCCGTCGTTGCATTTTGCGTTGTGCGTTGTACTCCCGTTCACAATCACGGCCGTCCGGCCTTGACCTTGGGCTTGGCAAGGGCGGCGGCAGGCAAGCTGGGGGGCGCGGCCGCGACCGCCCTCCTCTCCTCCCTCACCTGCTCGAGGAGCGCGGGCACATCCGGCGTCACGACGAGCCGCTGGTGCACCCGCCCGACCCGGTGCAGGTCGACCGGCGGCGGCGGCTCCTCGTCGTCGTCCCCGGGCGCGGGCGCCTTCGCAGGGGCGGCGGCGGGGACGAGGCATGCGAGCTCCTGCTCAAAGGAGCAGGCGGCGCCCGGCTGGACGGTGAGGCCGACGCCGCCCACGCGCAGCACCACCTTGCCCGAGCGGTACACCTCCACCTCGCCCCGCAAGCCCGCCGCCGCCGCGTCGTCGTCAAAGAGCTGCCTGTGGTGACCGGGTGTCGGTTCGGTGGCGGACCGCGGTTTCGGTTTGGCGGCGATAGCTCTCGGGCTCATCTCGGGCTCATCTCGGGCTCATCTCGCCTGGCGGTCGCGAGGCCGGTGTCGGCGGCGGGGTCGGCGTAGTCGCTGGCGTGCGAGAGAGCGGCGAGGAACTCGCTCGCCTTGACGGGCGGGGGGTCGCCTGTGGGGACACACTCCGGGACATGTCCCGGACGTGTCACAAGGCAGCCACCCGGCCTGGGGGGACGGGGGGGGGGGGACTCGCCGCCGCCGCCCGCCGACGGCTTGGGGAGAGGCAGCGCGGTCGGCAGTTGCAGGAAGAGGAGCTTGCTGCCTAGACACTTCCTAGACACTTCCTAGACACTTCCTAGACAGCCGCTGCAGGAAGAGGAGCTTGCTGCCTCCTTCGCCGACCAGCGCCCCCGCCTACAGGAAGAGTCTAGGAAGTGTCTAGGAAGTGTCCCCGCCTACAGGAAGAGCAGCTGCCCGCCCACTCAGGCCGGCGCCCTGGAGGGCTTGCTCGCCCCCAGCGGCGCCCCCGCCTGTCTAGGAAGGGTCTAGGAAGGGTCTAGGAAGGGTCTAGGAAGGGTCTAGGAAGGGTCTAGGAAGGGTCTAGGAAGGGTCTAGGAAGGGTCTAGGAAGGGTCTAGGAAGGGTCTAGGAAGGGTCTAGGAAGGGTCTAGGAAGGGTCTAGGAAGTGTCACCTCGTCGCAGAGCATCCTCTGGGAAGTGTCTTCGCAGTGTCTAGGAAGGGTCTAAGGGTCTAGGAAGGGTCTAGGAAGTGTCGCCTCGTCGCAGAGCATCCTCTGGGAAGTGTCTTCGCAGTGTCTAGGAAGGGTCTAAGGGTCTAGGAAGGGTCTAGGAAGTGTCGCCTCGTCGCAGAGCATCCTCTGGGAAGTGTCTTCGCAGTGTCTAGGAAGGGTCTAAGGGTCTAGGAAGGGTCTAGGAAGTGTCGCCTCGTCGCAGAGCATCGCCGCAGCGGCAGAGCCAGCCGGGAAGGGGGCCTTGGCAGGGGCCTAGCTTCGACCAGTGCCGCTGACCACCTTGCGTCGCTGAGGAGCTCCAGCCTCGACTAATTAACTAATTAACTAATTAACTAATTAACTAATTAACTAATTAACTAATTAACTAATTAAGCTGAGGAGCTCCAGCCTCGACCCGCTGCCTCTCTCTCTCTCTCTTGACACACGCACGCAGACACGGAACGACCCGTGTCCCCAGGCAGTGGGCAAGGGGACACAGATGGTGGCGGTGGCGATGGCGAGGAGGATGGGCGAGGCGGTGATGGGGAAATAGACGGTGGCGGTGGCGAGTCAGACCATTTCTAGAAATAGTCGGCGGTCTGACCTCAGCGGCGGTGGCAGGAGTGCGCGCGAGGGCGGCCGCAGACGGGCGCAGCGGCAGCGCGATCGGGGCGTCCGTGCCGAGGAGCCACTCCGATGACGCCGGCCCTGCGGGGTGGGACACAGCGCGGAGGCGTCACTCCCTTCCCTCCCCCAACGCCGCGGGGCAGGCGAGCTTCCGCTCCGCCGGGCGTGTGGCTGGCGCCGTCTTCGATGTCGGCGCTCGCGCGACCGCTCGCGCGACCACCGGGGTCGTCGACCTCGTCCTCCTCGATCTTGATCGTCTTGAGCTGGTAGCCGCCGGTCCGCGAAAGGTCGGCAGAGGAGGAGGCGGCTGCAGCGGACGAGGAGGCTGCGGCGGCACCGCTGCGCCGGGGGCTACCGGCACCGCCGGCATTTCCGCCGACGCCTCCTTGGATCCCGCCTCGGCCGCTGCTGGCGCCGCTCGAACTGCCTCCGCGGCCGTCGCCCTTGCCGCGGCCGTCGCCCTTGCCGCGGCCGCCCCTGCCTCTGCCGGTGCTTTGAGCCTCAGCAGCCTCAGAGCCGTCATACAGCAGCCGGTGGAGGGCGTGGCTCGCGTCGCGCTCCTTCTTGTCGCGCCGTGCGTTCAGGTTGGGAGCGAAGCGGCGAGGCGCGGCCTTCTTGTCCGCCATCTCGAGGACGCTTGCGTCTCGAGGCGGCGTCGTGCAGTACGGGCCGTGGTGCCGGAGGAGAAGAAATTTAGTTCGTGGTTCACCAACCCCTGTTGCCGTTTTTTTCTTTTGTTAAAAGAAATTTAAACCCTTAAGGCTATAGCGCAAGACTGGCAAAAGGCAAGCACTCTCCCGCGGCGCGGCGCGCTGGCCGGGAGGCCACCGTGCCCTGGCTTCGAGGCGTCCCAAAGCTGCTGGTTGGCGGCGGGCGGGCGGGCGGCGCGGCGTCGTCCCGTTTGGCGAGGCAGAAGCCAGCCGGCGGGCTCCACGCTCTGGCCGGCGCGTGGCAGGCTGCAAAAGCAACGGAGGTGGGTCAGCCCACCGGGAAGCGCACCGCACTTCGGGGAGGCGAGGCGGCACGCGGGCAGCGGGCAGGGCGCGAGCGCTCTGCTCACCTCCTCCCCTCGCGTAGAAGGGCGCAGAGGGGGGAGACGCTGCACGCCCGCAAGGCGCGGCACCCGCCGACTGGCTTCTGGCCGAAGGAGGCCTCCGTGAAGCCTGTGACGGGTAGCGCGCGCCCTGATGCCACCGCGCGTGGGGCTGGCGGGGGCGGGGGGGCGAGCCCGGAAGAAAGGGTCCGGATCGAGGGCCCCGAGACGAAGGCCCGGAAGAAGGGGGGGGAGGAGAGGGTCGTCTCTGCGCGCTCCCTTTTCAGAAGGCCGCTTCGGGCTCCGCCTCGTCGGCCGCCCGCGGGGGGGCGGCGAGGTCTTCGCCTAGCATCGTGCCCCACGGGTCGAGCCACCCCAGGTTGTCGCAGTCGGCCGGCTCCCCTCCGTCCGAAGGGAGATTGCTGCCGTACGGGATGAGGTTGAAGGGGGAGGCGAGGGACGGGGTGGCGGCGTGGCGCAAGCTGTAGGCGCGCCGGCTGTAGGCCGCGCTCGTCGGCCGCCAGCACTTGCGCCGCCGCCTACGCCCCTTGAACCCGACCCCCCAAGGCCCCCGCGTCTGCGCGCGAGAGTTGCGGCCGGGAATGGCGGCGAGGGCGGCCGGCGGAATGGCGGCGAGCGGAAGGGCGGGCCGGGCGGGGCGCGGAGGCGGCCGATAGTCTGAGCGATACCAGGTCCGGTGCGTGCCCTTCATCGCAGGAATGGTGAGCCGGGGGCGTCTTAGGAGGAGGACGCGGGCGTCTTCGTCTTCTGCCGCACGGAAAAAGAATTCTCATACCTGTGCACCGCGCTCGAGCCTGTCGTGTCCCTTGTCAGGAGCAGGAGAGCCCCACCTGTCCCCCTGATCGTCCTTCCAAAATCCTGCTCGTGCAGGTGGGGACCCTGTCCTCCTCCCCCATCCCTCGTCTGGGTTTGTCTGTTTGAACCAGTTCGATGCAGTTGACCCCGTTGGGCCACGGTGACGCGTCTTCTGCCGCACCCTTTGATGGGAGGCCGTTTGTGGGGGCCACCTCGAACCCCTAGCCAGGGATTCGAGCGGAGGGTGCCCCGGATTCATCTATCCGTCGGGCCCCGGTACATTCATGCTAGATAGAATTTGCGCAGCAGCCGTCCCTTCGCCGACTGGACGGCAGTGCGCTGCGCTGTCGCTCTGTCGAGCACGCTCTCGTGTAATGCAGGTTTGACCCCGTTGGGCCAACTAGGGAAGGGGAAACAGAGTTCAGCAACGTATTCACGGGCGTCTCAACAATTGGCCGGTCGACAAATTTCACACACCCCACTGTCGCGCAATGTGCCGGCTCGTGTGCGGCTTCTGCCACGCCCACTGCATCGCTTTTCGAGTAGAAGCCGCGCAGCCGCGCACAACGAGCAGAATGCGCCACGGCCGTCCCGCGGCGGGCGCGCCACTCCCGAGAGCTCGCCGTTGTGCTGGCGCAGTCGTCGGACGGGGTCTGGGGCTCGCGCCGACGTAAGAGTCCTCCGACCGCTCTCGTCTCGCAAGAAATAGACGCGCCATGCCGAATCCTACTCCTCCTTCTCCTCCTCCTCAGCCTCGTCGTCGACGAGCGCGTTGCCGTCCTGCTTGTCCTCCTCTCGTCGCTGTCGCCGTCCTCCGCGTCGAGAACTCGAGATCCACCTCGAGGGTGCCAGTCCAGGCGGTTTGGGCGGCGATGGGAAGCACCCAGGCTGTCTTGATGATGCTCTTCGGGCCCTCCGGGCCGGGGAAGACGAGGTCCACGTAGTCGACCGTGGGGAACTTGGCCTTGACGTAGTCCTTGACTTCGTATACGTGTTCTTGCCCACGGTGACGAGCGAGGGCGGGAGCAGGCCCTTCTCCTTCGTCTCAAACTGCGTCGCCGACATGACGAGCGTGAACTCGAGTGGCTTGATGGCCGGGTTGTCCATGGGCGAGACGTCGAGCTCGGGGTTGAGCCGCTTTGCCCGTGGTGCGGAGATTAGGTGAGGCGAGGATGGCGGCGTGAGGCGCATCATCACCGCCAGTTCCTTGCTCGGCGCGCGGACCGCCCACATCCGAGGTCCTTGAAGTAGCGCGGGTTCTGGTAGAACTTGTCGCTCATGAGCTGCTTGAACGCCGCGTTGTCGTCAACGTCATACACCGGATTGACGATGTACATGGCGCGGCCCGTGAGCTGGCCCACCTTATCGTTCGGATCGGTGTCCTCGTAAGTCTTCGCCGAAATTTTCCTCAACCTGTTTGTCGACAAAGTTGCCCCTGAGCTCCTGCTGCTCGACTGCGCGGCAGAACCGGCCCCTCGCGGCTGAGACGTGATGCGCCGGCACCGGGGCTACGGCGCGGGACCATTTCCAGGCTCTCTCGAGCAACCTCAAAATTGGCCGATTTTGTGATCTCAACCCTGCTGCTCTCTGACCTCAACCTCGCGGCCCGCTGCGCGGCTCTCCGGAGAGGAGTCGTCTACGAGGCGGCGGCGAGCGCAGGCGGCGGCGGCGCGGCGGCGCCCGCGGCGGGGCGGATCGCGGCGCAGACAACGGCAGCAATCTGCGGCAGACACGCACACACGCCTCCCTTGCACTATACCCTGACTATACCACTCACACCGCCGCCGCACTCTCGGGGGCGGGCAGCGGCGGCGGAGGAGAAGCTACGGCGGGTGACGACGCGGAGACGGCGCTGAGGGAGCGGCGACCGCGGCGCGACGGGAGGCGGTGCAGCTGCGGCGGCTGCCGCCGCCTCGGCTCGACAGCAGCTGCAGACCCGGGGGATGCCCCGCGCGCCTGACCCAGGCGCGAGAAACGAATCTGCGAGGCGTGGCCGCTTATGCGGCCCGATGGGGAGGAGCGGGGCGGACTACGGGGATTGGCTTCTTACACCGCCTTTCCTTGCAGCGAGCCCCCTCCAACCCACCCGCGCTAGGTCTCGGGCGGGGGACGCAGGCAGGGAGGGGTCACACCCGACGACCTCGGGAACTAGCCGGGGCAGTCGGAGAAGGGGCAACTCCGTGCACTGACGGTCGGTCGGCCGTCAGAAAACACGCCTGCGTGGATCGCGTCACACCAATCCTCGCTACCCAACGCGGCCAAAGGATATCCCCCTCGAACAACCTCGAGACGAGAGAACCTCGTAAAAAAAAGGCAGCGCGGGCGACTCTTCCTCGCGCGCTCTCCACTTCCAATCGACATTCCGACCATTGTCGTGACCCTTCTCCATACGTCGCCAAACACCGCTCTGCGATGGAGCTCGCTCTTGTGAGCACGGTGAATGGCGCACGCGCCGGCCGGCCCTCGCGAATTGCGCTCGCACCGGGCGCGAAGCTCACCGTCGGCCGCGACGACTCACAAACCATCTCGCTCAGCGCTGGGCACATCTCGCGGCGACACGCCGTCATCCACGTCTCCGAGGACGGCAGGAGCGTACGCATCGAGGACGTCTCGCGCAAGAACGGCTGCCGAGTGCAGCACGGCGCCTCAGCCACTCTCCTCCTCTCGACGGCGGAAGCGGCGGCGAGCGCCGTGGTGGGAGAAGGCGGCGTGGTGACCTTTGGGCAGCCGGCCAGCCAGCCACGGTCGGCCGCTAACGACCTTCGCTACGTCCTCCGAGCCGTTGCCGACCCCGCCGCCTCCACCGCCTCCGCCTCTGCCGCCGCCTCTTCCGTCGAGGCGGGCGAGGAGGAGGCTTCGCTGGGCGAGGAGGACGAGATGGAGGTGGAGCCGCCAGGCGATCGCGCGGGCCACGACAGCTTCATCTTCGAGGACAGCCAGCCGCCGCCTCCTCCTCCACCAGAGCCGCCCTCCGCCCCGGCTGCGCAGGCGGGAGCAGTGGAGCCGCACCCAGCAGCCGGGGTTTCAGCCGTACCTTGCCGGCAGAGAAGCGTACGAAGAGGCGTCGCCGCAGCCGCCGGGAGGAGAGCTCTACCAGCCAGCGGCGGAGGTGTCCATGGCACGTCCATGACCATGCACTGCTCCATGACATGCCCCACAGGAGTGCTCTACCGGCCTGCGGCGGAGGCGGAGCTGTGCTCGCCGCGCGTGCTTCTGCTCTCGAGGCACATCGCCGCCGCAGTCCGAGGGGACGAGGAGCTGGCGCGGCTGTACGGCTCGGCGCTGGATGCTGGGGCGGCGGCCGCTCCGCCGCCTGCGCCGCAGCCCGCGCCTGACGCCGCGGCATTCGCGGCGGCGTTGCCCGCCCTCCCGCCGGCTGGTGGCAGCGACGACGAGGAGGGCGGGGAGGCAGACGTGCGCAGGCGCCTATTGCGGGTGGTTGCCAGCCTCAAGCCGTCTGGTCCGCTTGCCACCGCGGCGTCGTTCGACTTACGAGCCTTCTGTGGGAGCCCTCTAGGAACGTTGCTATAGGCACTCTCGCGCACGCGGCGTCGGTGGACTTTGTGCCGCCGCTGCTGCGGGCGGAGGGCATGGCGGAGCCGGTCGCTTTCCCGCTGCCAGAGGCGCACGCGCAGGCGCTCCGGTCGCTGGGCGAGCCAGCTTCGGACGGCTGCGGCGTCTGGGTCAGGGCTGAGAGGCTGGAGCTGGGGGCGATCAAAGAGTGGGAGGAGTCTCTCCGGCCGGCTGTGCGCAAGGCGCTGAGGGCGCTCGGTGTCGACAAGACGACGGAGGTCAGCTCTGTCCTGCGAGGGTTGCGGCTCTGCTCGGCTGGTAGCGCACCGCCGTCGTCTTCGGCCGCGACAGACTTGCGTGAGGGCATTTTTGCGCAGCTGGAGGTCGCGTTGCCGTCGGTTCGCTCGGGGGGCGCGTTGGTTGTCCGCAGCCGCCGGCACCAGTGTTTGCTTGAAGAGGCGGAGCCGGCGGCTGCGGCGCGGTGCTCGCGCGTCGAGGCCGAGTTCTCCCGCTCCGGTGAGGCGACTGATCAACTACTGTCCCACAATCAGCTTGGCTTACTAGGCCTTCTACGCACGCTGCGAGAGCGCGCGACATCCACCCGCCCAAGGCCACCGATTGAGCTTGATCTACGACCTACGAACGGACGGCACGGTGCCCCTCCCTCCGTCGCAGTCTTCGGCGTCAGAGCGGCTCGCGCGCTTGGCCACCGTTTGGGAGGCGTCGCGGCGAGGCGGCAGCAGCGAAGGCAGCAGCACCGCGCAGCCAAGCAGCGGCAGCGGCGTCGCGCCTCCCTCCAAGCTCGTTTACTTTCTCCCCCGCGACGCCGCCGGCGCCGCGGCGACGAGTCTGGCTTCGCTGAAGGGTGACGGGGCCGCGCTCTCCGCTGCTCTGCACGAGGCGGGTTTTGACGTGCTGCTGGCGACTCTGACGCGCGCCGTGACTCGGCTGAACAGCCATGGGCCGCCCTTCAAGATCGACCTGAGCGTCGTTTGGCACGAGGTTCCGCACCGCCTCGCCGCGGCTGGTGTGACTCCGCAGCATTGCGCTTTGCTCTCGCTCGACGGCACGGAGTATGCTCAGGCGCTCGTCTAGCACGAGATTTGATTGGTATTCAGCTCATGAACGCGAGGGCGAGAACGGACTAATAGAGTTCGTGGGTGAAATAGGCCGATTACTGGGAGGGCGAGAAGCCGGACGCCACGGAGGGCGGCGGCATGGTCTGGCCCCAGACCGAGCCGTTCGTGGAGCGCTTCTCTCGAGAAGCTCTTGTGCTGTGGCCCCGCGCGTCAAGGCTGGGCGTGCTGCCGCCTGAGTTTGCGATCTCGCGGCTCCGCGCTGCGCTCGACGAGGTCGAAGCCGGCCGCGCGCCCAGCGAGGCGTCGCTCGCCGGGAGCAAGGACGTGTCTTCCCTGCTGAAAGTTTGCACGGCTCGGCTCGATCCGTCGCTCGAGCTGCTCGAGCTTGCTGCCCGGCCCGGCGTCTCCGCTTGTGATTGCAGCAGGGTCGTGGAGACAGCAGCAAAATGCCTGGCAGTCTCACCTTGTGGCTTGGGTGCCTTGCACGTGTCACGTCATCTCGCGGACGCTATTCGCCTCCACGGCTGGCCGGCGCTGAAGGCATCGATTCGGGCGTGCTTCTGCGAGGCAATGGCGGAAAGCGGCTTGGAGGCTTTGCACGCGAGCGGGTGGGATCCATCGAGCGGAGGAATGGGTGGACGGCAAAAACTTCCCCAGCGTGCGGACGCGTGTCGATTGGGCGTCTCGGCTCATCGACAGCATGCTGGAAAAGGGCTGCTACTCAGAACGAGACGGGCCCTGTACCCTGACTGCTTCTGTGGTGGGGGCGACGGCTTCTGCCCGTGCCTTTTCTGTCTGGGGCCAAATCGTACCGCGTGTGTGTCGATGGCTTGTTATATCCTACACTAATTTTCTGCTCGTGCTTGCAGCGGAGAGGGAGACAGGAGCGTGATGACATCCGACGTCCCCTCAGCCCCTCGCAACCCAGCCCGGAAACGCACAAAGACCCAGCCACGCTCGACGCCTCAACCCAGGCGCACGCTCGAAGTCGGACTCGCAGGCCTCTCAACAGCAGCAGCAGCGCGCCGCGCTGTCTCTCAGGCCAGCCCACGGACGCTGCGAAGGAGCGCTACGCACGCCCGCCTCGCCCGCTCCACGCGCAGCACACCTCCAGAGAGCATAGCGCAAGCGTTCACGCAGTCGCCAGTCGGCGGTCGCGCCAGCGCTCAGTCAGCGCAACGGCCGAGCCCAACCGTTGCCTCGCACACAGCTGAGTCGTCCAGCCGTCTCATGCTGCCCTGCTTCCAGGACTGCGAGCTGCGCCGAGCCTGCCGTTCTCCACTTCTTGCTCGCCAGACATGGACGGTGACTCCGACGGTGAGCATCTGCAGCCTGCACCACCACCACCGGACCCCGCACTCGGCCACCGCTCCGCACTGGCTTCCTGACGCCCACGCCACTGCCCTTGCCTCTTTGCCCTCGCCACATCCCACAGCCCCGCATTGAATCCTGCCACGTGCCCGTTGCAGTCTCGCGGGACGAGTCCTCCTATTGGTCGTGGGTCGAACTGCACGCGCCGGAATCAAAAAATGCAAATGATGGAAGAAGGTCCTTCTGCTGGACACTCTGGCTTACTCGTCCCGTCTGCGATGACGGCAGTTCCAGCTTGAAAGGAAAAATCGCAGCCTATTTCAGAACCAGGGAGCAAGGGCTGGCTGTGCAGAGGCGCGTGCATCAGGCCGGCAAGTCAGCAGCTGCACAGCGCGCCGTTCTTGCAAATGCGAGCGACGCCGTCCCCGCCCCTCCCGCCATGCCACCGACGCCGCCCGGCTGGACCTGCGAGCGGCCCAGTTCTGGTGGGGTGAGAGGGCTCTACCACGGGCCCAATGAGCAGCAGGCAGAGAGTTTGATGGGCGCATGGCGCACGCACACCGGATCCCACTCCTCCGCGACCGTCGCCATGGTCGCCGCCAATCGAGCGTTCATCACGCTGCCACATCTGTCGCTCGGCTCGGCGGTGCAAGTCGGCTCCTACCTGGGCACGGCGCAAGAGGTCCGCTTCAGCGGGGAGGGGGTCGAGGTCAAGGTCGCCTCCGACGGCGGCGTTGAGGAGTGGAAGCGCGCGGTGGAGGTCGAGCTCGTCGCCGCCACGAGCTCAGCGGCAGCAGCCAGCTCGGGAGCAGCGCCGTCGCTCGGCGGCGGCAGCAGCAGCGCCATCGAGCCTCTCGTGCGGCGCCTGCGCGAGGGGTCGACGGTGAGCGTTTGGTGGCCCGGCGATCGGAAGGCCTACGTGGGCAAAGCGATGGGCATCCGATTCAACAAGGCAGCTCTCGTGGGCGGTGTGGAGATCGACGTCCTGTACAACGACGGCGACAGGGAGTGGGAGCCCGACGACGCTGTCGTTCTGCTCAGTGCGCCTGCGGTGCCCAGCGACGGCGGCGGCGACTCGGCGCCCAGCAGCAGCGCCGACGCGAGCGGCACGTTGCCGGGCGGGCACACGTTGGTCGAGTGTGCGCCGTTCATGAAGCCCGGCGTCTCGGGCGTGAAGTGCACCGTGCTCTCCCACTTCAAGTGCGACGACTGCGGCGAGCCAGAGATCGTCTACTGCATCGGCCTCGGCGTGCACTTCATGGACGTGTCGCAGCGGACGGTGCGGGAGGAGACGCTCGCCACGGGCAAAGTCCGCATCGTCACGCAGCACGCCCGAGGGACGTCTGCCAGCGCACGCCGCCGGGGCTGGGAGTGGCTGGACAGGAAGGCGATCGTGGCCAACTTCCACTACTTCCGCTCCGCCTCCGGCTCGCCGCACTGGGTCCTCGACCTCTCCCCCGTCCGCGACATCTGCGAGCTTCCCGACGCCATCGAGCGCGTCACGCGCACCTTTGAGTACATGCTGCCCGGCGGCCTCGCGCCGCGCTCCATGTACGACGAGGCGCGCACCTACTCGGAGTACCTCGCTCAGTGGATGGTGAAGGCGCTGATGTGCGCCATCCTCAAGCGCTGGCGCCTCGGCGCGTACGACCAGGTCCGCCGGCAGCCGTTTCCTCCGCAGCCCTCCTCCGCATCGACCCTTGCCTCACTCCTCCGGCACTGCGACCGCAGGAGGACATGAAGCTGGTGCAGCCACACATCTCGGGCCTCTGCGTCGGCTACGTCGCTCCCAGCCTCAACGGCGCGCTCGCCGAGTCGCTGCACAACGAGATGGGGTTTCAGCAGCTCATGGGCCAGGCCTTCGACGTGTCGGCGCTCAAGAAGGCGAGTGACATGCTCGACGCCGTGATTGTTCACGGAGGCCGCGACTTTGAGACGCTGCGGAAGGAGGGCATCGTCGACGACCGGGACCGCTGCTGGTGCTCGCTCAAGATCCTCCGCTACTACTTCCACCAGAACCAGGCGGGGAAGCAGCCGGACTGGCAGTCCGACTTCTCCTGGTCGACGTCGGTCGTCGTCCCGCTCTGGCTGCAGCGCATGTACGGCCACGGCGAGCGCGACGCGGAGGACCAGCTCGAGTTCACGCAGCTCTTCGGCCCGGCCATGCTCGAGGGGTACGAGGCTTCGGGCGACCTCGACCGCCTCCGCGAGGAGCTCGAGCGCAACAGCGGCGTGCTGCCGTCGCCGCTCTCGAAGGAGGCGTGGACGCGGCAGCGGAAGGCGCGGAAGGCGACCGGCGGTGCGTCCGCCACGACGCCGGCGCTCTCGGCCTCGCCCGTGCCCTCGCTCGCGCCCACGCCCTCGCCTTCCTCGTCCTCGCCACCCTCGTCGTTTGCCTCGACCTCGGCATCTGTCAGCAGCAAGCGGCTGCTGCAGCCGGACACACGCGCCGCGAAGAGGCCGCGCGGCAGCGGCGAGGGCATGGCGACGACGCCCGAGCCGCCGCCGCCAGCCAGCCAGCCCGCAGCCTCCTTCGAGCCGTCGGATCGCGAGCGGCTCGCCGTGCTCGAGATCGTGCTCCGAGGAGAGGCGATGCCGGGAGCGCCGATGCCGCGACTCGAGGCGCGCGAGAAGCCAAGAAACATTGGGATGATAGCCCTCCTCCGCCACCTCACCCTTGCCTCGCTCCCCTTGGCACAGGAGCTCGAGGTGCTCTGGCCCGCGCCTGCACCAGGAGCGGCCGAGCCCGTTGAGGCCCCATCGATCGCTGATCGCATCGCCACCGTCGAGGAGGAGGCCCGCGAGCAGGAATGGATCCTCTCGAACTCCCTCTCGTGAGTGCGTGGCACGACCGTCCACTTTCGAGCAAGTGTCTGTCCAGTTTCGCACTCCGCCCATGGCTGGTGGGACGTCCTCGCCACTGTCAAGGCCTCGCCGACCGTCGCACGACCGTGGTCGTGGAGGCAGCCCGCGAAGAGTGCTGGACCCGACCGTCGCAGCCACTTGAACCCTTTTTCTCCCGTCGGTATGTTACTCCGCACTTTCGACCGCACTTGTTTGCTAACGGCTTTTGCTGAGTGCTCTTTGCTGACGCACTGCTGTGACAGTGCTATGGTATATTGTCGGGAGACGAAGCCAGTCTGGTCGTTGGGCGTCACGGGTGCAGGACATGGCCACCTCCATTGACACCTCCACTGGCCGTTGATACCGAGCCGCTGCCAAAGGTGACGGCAAAAGCCTGAGAGGCAGCGGCTCGGCACGTAGGTAGCAAAACGGATCCCTGGGATCGGTGGAGCATGAGTCGTCAGGCGCTAAGTAGGAGACGCAAAAGCTGACGGCTGTCTCTGCGTTTGCTCACTGCCGTCAACGGCGGGTGTTGAGAGCTGCAAGCGTCCGAGACGAGGGCGGACGCAGCGGCAGTGTGGAGCAGCGAGGAAGAGGCAGTAGAGAGAGAGAGAGAGAGAGAGAGAGAGAGAGAGAGAGAGAGAGAGAGAGGGAGAGGGAGAGGGAGAGGGAGAGGGAGAGGGAGAGGGAGAGGGAGAGGGAGAGGGAGAGGGAGAGAGAGAGAGAGAGAGAGAGAGAGAGAGAGAGAGAGAGAGCAGCGATGTGTCGGTGTCAAGTGCTCCTTGCCCAATTCGGTACCCGACGGGCGCTGTGTCGGTCGCTTTTGCCAGAGCGACAAGCTGCGAGGTTACACCAGAGGAGCCGCCGCCCACAAGCGCCGAGACGTCGCTGCGAAGGAACGCAGCAACGGTGGAAAACGCCGCCAAAACCTGGAGCTCAAACGATTGGCAGTGAATGACCCACGCAGAATGTGGTGGCTGGCGAGGAGGCTGGAGCACGCAAGCTGGCGATAGGCTAGACCGCGGTCGAAGCCTCCCCTCATGAGAGATACGAGAGCTCCAACGGCATCCATTGGATGCAGCGCGGCGAGTTGCAGAAGCAGCCAAGGAGGTGACTTCAGCTGGGGTCTCTCAAGAAATTTATTTTTAACAACTGCCGAACCCAAATTTTGCTGGAAATAAGGAAGAGGCGCGTCACTTCATGCGGAAGCTCGACAAACACACAGCGAGGGCGACAGCAAGAGTTGAACGGGAGGCGCCGGACTCAAAAGACACCGACCGCCACATTCCTGAGACGAGCGAGGGCAGCCTCCTTAAAGGCGAAAGGGTCTAGATTTGGAGCGCTCGCCGAAGAGGAGTACGACAAAATAGCGCCCGTGATTGCCTGCACGCTGCCCGCACTCACGGACTCCATACCCGAAAGAAAGAGAAGGGAGCTCGCAGGCAGGAGAGGTGACGAGTGAACTACAGGTAGTGGGAAGGCAGCCTCGATTGCCATACAGACATGGGTGCGAAACAACGACAAGACCAAGGCACGGGCAGAGGAACGAGAGAAGAAATTAGGGTGGATAAAGCGCCTGTTCACGGCATGGAGGGTGAGCCACACCGAACGTACCGAGCGAAGAGCCGAGCGGAAGGAGGACGGGGAAGATGACTCCGAGGAGGACGAACCAGTGGAAATCCAGTTGTCAGATGTCACGATGCATCCGAAGGGGACCCCAGCGCCGGCATCATCCGTAGAGGCACGAGTGTTCGAAGAGAGAGTGGACCTGAGCAACAACATGACCTGTAGGCAAATGATCGGAGTGGGAGTCAGAAATGTGGTCCTTGCGCGAGGGGAGCTCGATAGACTCGAGGGGCCAGGATACGCCGCGAGGAGGACGGAGTTGCGCCGAAAGGCGAAAGAAGCCGCGAGAACAAGGGACCGGCAGGCGGCGGCGGCACAGGACGAGGCAGAAGAGAACGACGCGACAGAGGAGGAAATGACAAGGGAGAGAACGACGAGAGTGGGACGACCGCGAGGTGGCATGAAGGTTGCAGCGAGAAGCGGAGAGAGACTGCGAAGAGAGATAAGAAGAGGCAGACTCCCTAGGGTGGGCGACGGCTAGCGCACCACACACCTCTCCTTAAAATCCCTGTGTGGGTTGTATGTTTTCTTTCTTTCTTTTTCCAAAAGAATTTTAGAAGCCGCCGCAGTCCAAAAAAAACAACCATCACGTGGCGGGGGCGCCTACACGAAGGCGTCGAGGTGGGCGAAGGGGGGAGGGCGGCAATCGCCCTCATCCTCACACCCTTGGAGCGTACCGCTGCGCCTCCTCGAGCAGCTGGGCCGATTTCCCAGGTCGTTCGTCGAAACGACCGATTCCACTTCCGTGGCCTCTCTACCCGGGTATATCCCCCCGCCACCCCAGACTCCGCGACGAGCCGGGGGTGCTGTGGGCTTCCCGCCCGGCCATAAATCATGATGGTCCGGCTGACGCTGCGACGGGTCTCCCCTCGGCGAGCGCATATTCGAGCATATGCCCCGATTCCACTCTAAGGGGCCGAGTCAGCTCGCCTCTCGCCTCCTCGACAGCTGACTCCAGCTCTCCGGGGCCGACCGGTGCTTTTCGGTGGCTGCGGTGCGGTGCGGTCGGTGTGGTGTGCCCCGATGTCGAGCGCAACCCGATGGTCGTCGAACGCAACAGCCGCTGTGACCTCCCGCCGGTCATCTGGGCCGCTGCGGCTGGCGTCCTGATTTGGGGCTTGGCTCTCGATCTCTTTGTGTTCCCTGCATCCGCGCGGAATGACATCCGCGGTGTGGCCCAGAGGATTGGCGGAACGACATCCGCGCACCGGCGACCGGCCGGTGGCTCACCTGCGCCCTGATGGGCGGGCTCACCAATCAAGAGATTGAGGCGGAGGACTGCCTGATGCTCGCGCAGCAGCTGGGCCGGAGACGAGGTGGAGGAGGAGGGTTCGGACAGCCACTGCGTCAACCTCGCCGTGGAGCTTGAGCCACGGCTTCGCTTGCCGGCGGCCAGTGTCCAGTCTCGAGGAGGGGGAGAGAACGCTCTGGCTCGAACATTGCGGGCTTCTGTGAGGACTCTCGCACCGATCGAGGTCGCAGCGGCCGAAGGCGGCCTGCAGCACCGGCGTGGCATCGCCACCCGCGCCATCCTGCACAACGAGCAGCGGTTTCCTGCGGCTTCTCTTCCCTTCCTGAGAGCGCTTGTGAGCTTGCGCACGGACCTGCCGCCCGACAGTGAGGCGTGGAATAGCCTTGCGGACTCGTCAGTGCGGCAGCTCTGCGCAAGGTTGGCGGAGGGGGCGGCGGAGGGAGCAGATGCTCCGATCCTTTCGGTTGCGTCGCCTCGCTTCGTCGAGACCGCCGGACTCCTCCTCGTCATGGGTTTGGCGGAGCGGTGTTTGCCCTCGCTGCAGTCCTCTCGCCCATGCAGCGCACCTTTGCTGAGGGCCATCACGGTGCTTTTGGCGGACGAGGCGCACGCGGCGGCGGTGGCGTGCAGCGGCGAGTGGCTGGCACTGCTTCTCGGCGCCATCCGCCATCCTGTCACCGAGGCGCCTGCAACGGTACATCGCTCATCGATCGGGAGGCTGCTGCTCGGCGCTGGCGCAAAGGCATCTCGGGGGCCGCTCATAGGTAGAGACTCCACTTCCGACGCTATTCGCTAGCGCTGCGTCTGCGTTATCCTAGGAGCTGCAGGAGGCGCTGGTGCTGGGGTACGTCGCGGCGGGGAGGTTCGGCACTCACGGCCTCTCCACCTGCCGCGACCGGGTCGCGGCTGCGATCGTCGAGAACGTGTCTGGCGCTTGGTCGACCGAGGTGATGACGGCCCGGCCGCCTCGCCCTCCTCGCCCTGTCGCCTTCGCAAAGAGTGCGGCTGACGCCACACAGGTGCTCGTCTCTTCGGTGCTCAAGCTGCACGAGGCCATCGACGAGACCGACCGGCAGCAGTCGGCCTTCCGCAAGCTTCTCTCGGCGGCGCTGGACGCCAAGCGCAGCACCCTGAGAGCGAGGCCGCCGCCGCTCAAGGACTGGTCTGTGAACGCGCGCTTGGTCTGCGACCGCGGCGACGAGCGGCGCAGTGCCTTTGCAGGCAGCGTCGGCGCCCCTCCAGAGCCTCTTCGGAGCGTCTGCCGCGACTGCCACCGCGTGCAGCGGTTTCTTGACCAGCGATCGGGCGACGTCCAGCGGGAGGTGCTCCTTTAGTGGTAGGCGAAATGAGCTTCCTAGGTGAACTCATATGAGACGTCATGCGCAGGTCTTCGGCGGGCCGGCCTTCACTCACGGCGGACACACCTCCCTCGCCGTTGCGGCGGCAGCCAAGGGGCTCGAAGGTTTGCTCTCGGTCAAGGTGCTGTCGAGCCGGACAGCCACGCACCGCGGCGAGCTCGAGGACGTGCAGAGTAGTCATTGAGAACTAATGCCTAAGGCTGAACTATTCATTCATAGGCGAGCTCGAGGTCATGAAGTCGGCAGCTGGGCAGGCGAGCACCCGGGCTGGTCGAGACACTCGCATCGGGCTTGAGTCGATCACTCGTCCCGGGTCCCTTCCCATTCCCGCCAGGCGAGCGCGGCCGAGCTGAGGGAGGAGGAGGCGAGTCGCGCGCTGTACGACGAGCACGGAAAGGCGAGGGTTGCCCCCCCCCCCTCTCACCAGCTTGTGGACCCCTACCTGACCTCGCCGCCCTGCACCTGACCGTTTAGGAGCTTGCCGCTCTCGAGGAGATCTGGGAGGGAGTCGAGGCGTCGCGCCGCCAGAGGCTGAGGTGTCCACGACATGTCCACGACATGTCCGAGACATGTTGTCCCATAGGCGTTGCGCCGCCAGAGGCCGCCGCCGGCCGACTTGCTCAAGTACGAGAGGCTCCTGCGCGCGCTGTTGTCGGCGCAGCAGGGCGGCAAGGAGGCGGCGGAGGAGCTGAGCGCGGCGCTGGAGGCGGCGGGCGGCGAGCGGGACCCGCTGACACCCAGGGAGGCTGCGGCGGAGGCGGCCGCCTCTGTCTCCTCCTCTGCCTCGGCCCCCGCAGCCGGCGCGCCGGCTCTGAGCGGCGAGGCGCTCGTCCGGTGGGTCGCGTCTCATTTCCCTGCGGCGGCCAGGGCGGCGGTGGAGGCCGCGATGCGGCAGGCCCGGGACCTCCGAGGCTTGCCCGCTCGAGTGAGAACCGCGTCTCTTCACGCGTCGACATGACATGTGAACCAGGCCGAGGTCTCCGAGCTGGAGATCGCCACCTCGATGAGTTTGGCCGAGCTGCGAGCCGTTCTCCTACCAGACAACCTGCCCCGCGCCCCGCCCGGCGAGGTGCAGCTGCGGCTTCGCGCCGTTCAGACCCGCCTCCGCCTCCTCGCCGGCGGAGGAGGCGCCGTCGCAGCGCCCGAGCCCGAGTCGTTCGCGCTGCTTGCGCCGCCGCCCGCCGATGCGCCGCCGTTCCACGTCATCGTCGCCGGAGACACCGGCGCTGGCAAGAGCACGCTGCTCAACGCGCTGCTTGGCTACGAGATACTCCCGACCAGCTGCTCCGCCGCGTGCACCGCCACCGTCATCGACGCGAGCTGGGGCGAGGTGTGGAGCGCCACGGTCGAGTTCGTGGCGGAGGAGGTGTCGCCGCCGTCGGCGGAGGTGTCCACGACGTGTCCACGACATGTCCGAGACACGTCCCATTAGGCGTGGCGCGAGACCGTGACCGCCGCCGAGGCGCATGCGAGGGCGGGCGGCGACAGCAGTGCCGCTGCTGAAGCGTCCTGGGAGAGGGCCACGGCTGTGTACGGCTCTCCGCTCGCTGACGCCACCACGCTGCTCGCTCGCTTGGACGTGGCCGAGCTGCTTGGCACGAGTCGGCAGCTCTCTGCGGGCGGTGACGCCGACCTCGCGGATCTCGTCGCGCCGTTTGTCGACGCCTCCGCCTCCGCCTCGGACGACTCCGGAGACTTGTCTCCCAGGCACCTCTGGCCGCTCGTCGCCCGAGTCCACCTCCGCGGCCCCTTTGCGGTCACCGCCGGCGGCGTGCTTCTGCGGGACGTGCCTGGTCGCCGACGAGAGCGCCTCCCGCAGCGGCGTCCTCGAGCGTGTTTTGGAGGCCGCGGACAGTCTGCTTTTGGTCTCGTCGATCAACCGCGCCGCCAACGACAAAGGCGCCAAGTCACTCCTCCCGCTGCCGCTGCGGAGAGAGCTGCTGGACTCTGGCTACCTCGGCGATCTCGCCTTCATCGCCTCCAAGGCTCGCCTGCGCACGCCGTCGGACATGATGTCCATGAGTCCACGACATGATGTCCAAGACATGTCCGAGACATGTCCCCATAGGCGGATTTGCTCACGCCGTCGGAGGTGTCCGAGAATCTGGGTCTGAGTGCTGGCACGTCGGCAGCCGCTTGCGCGGCCGCTCGAAACGCCTTCACCGCCCACACGCTCACGCATTGGTGCTACGAAGCTGCGAGAGCTGCGAACCACGACACGCACCCGCCTCTCACACGCGCTTCGCGCTCGGCGCAGGTTCCATGAGGGCTGCCCGCCGCACCTGCTGCCGGCCAGCCGGAGCCCCCTGTTCTCGGGCTGGAGGGAGCGAGGTTGCCTCGGCCACGAGGGGCTCCGCTTCGAGCTCCCGGCACCGTCGCTTCGTGGCATCCGCGGCTATCTGCGCCAGATGCGTGACAGCTGTGGCGCCGCCTCCGCTAGGTCTTCCCGGTCTCCTCCCGCGACGCGCTGGTCTTGGAGGGCGTGCGGCCGGGCGACGGCGAGGCGCGCGTCTTCTCGTCGGCCGCGGAGACGCGGATTCCTGCTCTCCGCGCCTACATCGCGCTTTCCGCCGCTGCGCACCATGCTCGCGCCGCCGCCGGCGCACCGCCGCGGCGGCGAGTGGGGGCCGTGCTGCTGCGCTGCTTGCGGGCGGCGGCGCCATCGGCTGCCGCGCCGTCGGCTGCCGCGCCGTCGGCAGCGAGCGCTGCTGGCAGCTCACCGTCTGCGGTCGAGCCTGCCGTCGCGCAGCCCGGACTGCGCAGCAGCCCCAGCACGAACCGCCATCGGACGAGGGTGGACTCGCCTGGCGACGGCCCGCCTGGGAAGAGGCCGCGCGCCGAGCCCGCCGTCGTGGATTTGTGCGACAGTGACTGACAGCCGCCGCTCCTCTGGCATGCTGAGCAGTTGAGGTTTGGGCTTGTACGCGCAGCCCCCAAGAACGTACTGTTTAGTACACGGGTTCTCCGAGCGTACTGTGTCAGGTGCAGGTCCGTTTACGGTTTACACGGTGGGGGGCCGGGGCTGGCACCCTGAGCCTGACCGTGGACTCAGACGCAGCTTGAAATAGGAAAAGTCAACTCAGCGTTCTCAGATAAAAGAAAAAGTCAATTCAGATACATTTTTGAGGCATTTTTACCAGATTGCAGATACAAAAATGTACCTGATGACTTTTGCTGCTGCTGGGGGCTCTTAACAAAAGCTCGCCCGCACTGGCGCACGAGCTAGGGCAGCGCGGCAGGGCCAGGGGTGGTCGCCGGTCCAGTAGGGCGGTGCGACAGCGTAAAGCGCGCTGGATCGAATGCCTCGCACGCCTTTGCGACCGCCGCCTGCTCATCGCTATTGAGCGTTGAGTGAGAATCATAACCCGAGTGATCCCACCCCTCCTTAAGCAGCCTGATGCGCGGATGCGCTTGCCTTACGCGAGCTAGGAGGTTCTCGCAGTTACCACCAGAACCGTGGCACTCGAGCGAGAGCACGTCGATGAGGCCCATGATACCGCGACCCACCATTTCCTCAAGGATGCCATGCTCCGAGCCCTCCACGTCCATCTTCAGCACCACGTGGTCAGAGGTCGTGAAGGACGCCGCAAGCCATAAAGGCAGGTTGACGACCCTTACGCGAAAGTCGTACCTCCCGTCCTTCAAGGAGGGCGGCGCGAATTGCTTGGGTATGCTGCCGCCGCGCACGAGCTGCTGCGGCGGGCCGTAGAATTCGAGCCACGCGTTGTCGCCGCTGTGGCCAGCTGCCGCCGGGAGGAACGTGAAGCGGTTCTGCGGCGGCGGGCCGCACTGCTGCCGCGCGCCGTCAAGTCGCTCCGCAATGAGCGTCGACGAGTTGAGCCTTGGGTCAGGCCTGAGAGCGTTGAGATGCTTGGTGAGCTTCTGCCACATGCACTGGCGCATCCTGTTGGCATCGGCGTGGAGGCAACCGTACACGCTCGAGTACTTCTTGAGGTGCGCAGTCGAGCCCGAGCGCGGCAGACACGTCTCTGGCTCGTCGTCAAGCAGCCCGTTGAGCCATCTGAAATATTGCTCTGCGAAGGGCTGAATGAGCGGAGAGGCTTCGAGGCCGTAGACGTCGTACGGCGCGGGTAGCGCGGTCGCGAACGTCGCGTTCTTGCCGTATTCGATATCCTCGAATAAGCGGATCGTATTGCACCAGTTGACGCCGGCGTCGATGAAGATGTTGCGCGGCTGGCTGCATGTGCCGACGAGGGGCGCGTCCTCGACAGGGGTAGCGGCTGCGCGGGCAGCGGCTTCACGAGCGACGGTGCTGCGAGGTTCGGCGGCGTGCGTGTGCAGCCTTTGTGCCCAAGGGTGGACATGCCGCGGCGCCGAAGAGGCAAAAGGCGGCGAGGACGAAAGGCGTCTGCCGCCGGTGGCGTCGTGCGTGAGCCCGTCGGACGGCACGAGGGCGACCAGGACCGCCGTCGCCAGGATGAAGAGGAGGCCGGTGCCGAGCCGCCGTCGCCAGGACGGCACAGCGATGGCGTCGGCGCGCGCATCTAGCATTGCGCATGGACAATGGAGACCCACCACAGCATTGCAAACCTGAAACTTGCATTCTTTGCATTCAAACACCTTTCCGACGCGCTCGACTATAATCTCCGGCTAAATGGCTAATGTGAGCTTCATTTTGTACCCCCCCCCTTACTTCGTGGGGACCCCCCCCCCCGTCGGTGGTCTGCCCCCGATGTGGACCGGACCCCCCCTCCGGTCGGTCGCTCTCTCGCTCGGCGGGCGGCGGGAGGTGTGACGACCGACCCCCCCCTGGTCGGTGTCCTTGCTTGCGACGTTGCCGTGAGCCCCCTCAATCAAACCCTCTTCCTCCTTCTCGCGAACCGCCACGGGCGTCGGGCGCTTCGAAATCGCCGGTTTAACTTTTCATGAAAACTAGTTACTTACGCAGCCAAGCGCCACCAAGGAGACTTTTTCGCCGAGGCCCGAGCGAGCCCGACTCCACACACATATGTGGAGCATCCACGCAGTCGCAGGCCTGATCCTGCTTGCCGTTTCTTTGTACAAGCTCTGGCAGCGCTCAGTTCTCCACAGTACGCGCGCATCGTCCCTTCCAATGACTACAGCGAATGGCAATCGATCCGGGTGCTGGACGCCGCTTCATGAGCAACTCAGTTTTAGAGATACTAATAGCCCCCCGCTACCCGGTTGCACTCGTGCGACGTAGCGGGGGGCCACGACTACGTTTACGAAAACATAAAGAGGCCCGGGAGGTGTGAATTTGGCCGCCCCGTTGCCCCCTTTTCCACTGGGGACGCTTTTCGTAGCAAACCTCACAAGCTTTGGCGCCAAAGCAGATTTCACGGGCGTTCCAAGGGCCTGGCTCAAACCCGTCATGCTTTCCTTCGGTCTCGACTTGAGTGCCGCTCGACTGGCGATGAAGAGCGACCCGTACGACGCGCACTTGTCGTCCTCCCTCCTCGCCACATGACGGCCGCCCCCCGACACCGACAGTCGCGCTCCGCACGCCTTCGAGGTCTCTCAGCTGCGGCCGAGCGACCCCGGACGATCGGCTCGCCTCCGATCGCTGAGCGCGGTGCCGCGGTCACTCTCCGGCCCATCACCCGCCTGCCGATCACCTGTCCGCCTCGCCGCGCGCGGGCCGCTCGCCTGCTCGCCACCGCCGCCGCGCGTCCCCGCGCCGCCACGCTTACCCTGTGCACCTGACAGCGCTGCGCAGACAGAGCAGCGGCCGCCCAGGCGGTCGCTGCTCCGCCCCGTCCGAATCCGTCCGCCCGCGCGTGCTGCTGCCGCCGCCGCCGCCGCTCCACCCGGTGCCCGTGTGTCGTGAGAGTTGCTTTGTGTATGTGTATGTCGTATGTGTGTGGACACCTTATGTTACACTTGAGCCTCTCTTTCTATAACCGGAACTTTGGTTTGGATGGAAACGGGGGGCCCCCCCGGAGGCTGGTTCCGGATTTAGAGATACTAATTTTTTCACAGCTACGGGGAGCATGTGGGGTGGGACCCTTGTCCCTGGAGCCAACCCGACGGACCCCCCCCCCTGGGTTTGGGTTCCGTCCTCCGACCGACCCCGGACCCCCCCTCCGGTTTGGGGTTTTTCGGGGCCGCCGACCGGACCCCCCCTGCGCTGGGCGCTCAAACCGCGATGTCGGCCTGTTCACTACAAGATGACGCTCATACAACAATGGGCCCCCGGGCCCCCATGCCCCCCCCCCCCCCCCTCTCCCCGGGCCGAACAAGGCCATTTTTTACCATCTTTGGTTGGAGAAAGGGAACGGAGGGTGGATGGGCGGTCGGCGAGGAGCAACAGGGCGTACGGGTAGTCGTCACCTTCCTGCCTCGCAAGGGCGGGGCTGTCAGGGGCTGTCCCGGAAAGTGAGAAACGCTGGGCGCTCCTACTTGCCTCGCGCGCCTCTTTTGCGGCTTCATCCCTAGCCGCCTTGCACGCTCTGCATCCCCAAAACGCACTTCTCGTGGCGGGGCCCCCCACCCCCCGTTTCTTTCCCCCCTCTAGAATACGCCTGTGGTGTGCCCCGTGTGGCACCCCGACCTGTTGTCTCACCCTAGCTCCCATGATCGTTTTGGCCGTCACATTGAGAGAGATTTTTAGCAATACCAAACAACTCTAACACTCACACGTCATTTGGGGCCTGGAGCCCCTGCACAATGATGTTTATGGAGGTTTAACCCTAGTAGGTGGATAGTGTCGCTGTTTTCGAAAGGCGCTGACGGCCCGGCGCGTACCGCGCGACGCCCGGGCTACCCACCAGTGAAAGGCCTATACCAACCCTTCAAAATGACCTACTAACTTTGGTACACTCTCACTTTGATATTTCCCGCGGTGCACACTCAAAGTCCGGAAATCTCACAGACGCGCGCGTTTTGGCCGGCTACCCCATCGGGTCGCACGGAGACACGGGAAGGCTGCCGCAAGCCGCCTCCGGGTGCAGGGGCCCGACGCGGTAGGCGGGGGCAACAGCCCGGTAGCTGGCCGCGCCTCTCCGCCCCGCCCGTCGCCGCTGCACCCCTTGCCGCGGCCCTCGTCGCTGCTGCAGCGACGACAGCCGCGGCACGAGGTCAGAACGCGGCCTCGGAGAGCTCGAGCGAAGGCGCCGACGGTGGCGGCCGTGGTAGTGGTTGATGGTAGAAGGCTCCTGAGCCGTCGGGCACCACGCTCGACGTCGCCGAGGAGCCGCACCCGGCGCGAGCGCCTGCGCGTCGGCGGGTGCCACCGAAGGCGGGTGGGCAGCACCGGGCGGGGCGGCGGAGCTTCTCGAGGCGCGCACGTGCCCCGCGGGTCGTGCGCCGAGGCAGACGGCCGAAGAACCGGTGGAGTATCGCGCCCTCCTTCGCCGTGCCGCGTGTGCGCTGCGCCCGCTCGAGAGGCCGTCGAGAGCAGCGCGGCGCAGCCGATCCGGGCGATGAGCGTGCGCGGAACCGACCGGACCCGTCAATGTCCACTATGCGGGCATGGCCAGGCCGGCGCGGTTTGGTCTGGCGACCTACAGGGCGCGCACCGCGGTTGTGTCAACGCGAGATTCCGCGAGACCGCCTGTCTGACAGGTTATCCACCCACTAGGGTTAAAGATAAAGTTTGCGGGGGGGGGACAGCTTTGGGCGGTCGACTTCAATTTTGGGGGGTTTACGACGGGGTTTTCACGCGCGCGCGAGACGTGCAGACAGGGTTGCCAGGTGAGAGCGAATGGCGCGGTTCACGCCTCGCACAACAGAGAGAGAGATGCGCTCTGCAAATTGGTGGGACATAAAAGAGAGCGAGTACTTGGGCGAGTAGGCCGTGCGGTCAACGCTGCCGCGCGCGACTTTGCGCGCGAGGCGGCGCAGCTTGAGAACGGCGGTGGGCGAGAAGCCGCCGCCGAACGTCTCGTGGAGCAGCAGGTTGAAGTTGGTTGCGCTTGACAAAGATCGCGTCGTGGTTTCTACAAAGAAAGAGACAACAATGTTGCGCATTGATCATTGTGACCCCCGACGTCGTCAAATGTCGCTCGCCTGTCCTCCCCCCACTCTCATCTGGCAATCTCATCTTATGGGGAAAAGTGTGCGAAAAATTCTTTTCTCCTGTGTTAGTGCCAGTGCGCGCCAGTCCCGTGGGCACTCAAACCAACTTCAACCTGCCGCTTCAAACTTTCTTTTCCACATTCCTATTCGATGCACATCACACTCTTACGAGTGTAGACGTAGACCTGGGACAGGCGCCCGAACATGGTGGTTCTCGCTGTGGAGAGCGCCTCCCTCGGGCGTCTATCATCGTCCAGCGCCTCGTCAGAGGCTAGCTCATCGGCGGACTGGCCCGAGACCGTGCGGGTGGCCGTCCGCGTGAGGCCTCCGCTCGCGCGCGAAGTGTCCACCGAAGAGCTGACCGTGCGCGCTCCTGGCGAGGTGAGCACAGCAGATTCCGGCTCACCTCTCTCGCCTCTCGGCGTGCTACCGCTCGCTGCACACACCTCGCTGCCTGCTGTGCGCGGCGCGTCTGCATGCTGCCCGCTGCATGCTGCTGGCCGCTGCCGCAGTCTCCGCAGCCACGCCGCGCTGTCTCCTCGCAGGTGACGGCGTGGCCGGACGACGGGCTCGGGCCGGGCCCGCGGTACTCGTTCACATTCGACGCGGCCTTCTCGCCGTCGGAGGGGCAGGCGGCCGTGTACGATGCGGTGGCGCGGCCCGCCGTCTCCTCCACCCTCGCCGGCTTCAACGCGTCCATCATTGCCTACGGTGAGCCTCGCGCTCCGCCTCCACCTCTGCACCTCCGCACCCCCTCTCTCGATGGCGCGTCCTGGCGGCTAGGCCACACGGGTGCCGGCAAGACACATACCATGGAGGGGGCGCCCGATGGAGCGCAGCGCGGCATCATCCCCCGCGCCGTCGCGGACATCTTTGAACACGTCGGGCGGCATAGATGCGGGAACCACAGCTGAACCACAGTGGTCCGCGTCTT
>NW_005198259.1:3645-16102 GCF_000372725.1 Emiliania huxleyi CCMP1516 | reverse complement strand
GTCCAAGCTCAACCTGGTCGACCTCGCGGGCTCCGAGCGGCTCCGCGTCTCGGGCGCCTCCGGGCAGCGGCTCGAGGAGTGCAAGTACATCAACGGCTCGCTCGCGGCGCTCGGAAATGTCGTCGCCGCTCTCACCTCGGGAACGGCGAGACACGTGCCGTACCGCGACTCGAAGCTTCTAGGAACCTTCTAGGAGCCTTCTGGGGCCTTCTAGGCGAGACACGTGCCGTACCGCGACTCGAAGCTTCTAGGAACCTTCTAGGAGCCTTCTGGGGCCTTCTAGGCGAGACACGTGCCGTACCGCGACTCGAAGCTTCTAGGAACCTTCTAGGAGCCTTCTGGGGCCTTCTAGGCGAGACACGTGCCGTACCGCGACTCGAAGCTTCTAGGAACCTTCTAGGAGCCTTCTGGGGCCTTCTAGGCGAGACACGTGCCGTACCGCGACTCGAAGCTGACGCGCTTGCTGGCAGACTCGCTCGGCGGGAACTGCAAGACGACGATGATCGCGTGCGTCGCCGCCGCGTCGATGGCCGAGACGGTGAGCACGCTCAAGTTCGCGTCGCGGGCGAGGCACGTCCACAACTCTGCGCGGATCAACGAGCAGATCGACCAGCGCACCGCCCTAGAAGCGGAGAGATATGGGGGAGATATGGGGGAGATATGGGGGAGATGCGTGCTGCGGCTCGCGGCCCTAGAAGCGGAAGACGTCTTCTTGTCCTCCGACTAGCGCTCGAGAGGACACGCACTCCACTGTCTTCGTAGCCCGTGTGTTCTCACGCGGTGTGTTTGAAGACACGGCACGAGACCGTCCTCCCGCCCTGAGGCCGGCGTCTTCCGCACGTAGGCGCACCAAGCTCCAGTCGCTGGAGGTCGAGCTGACGCGGCTGCGCGCGGTGCTCCCCCCTCTCTCCCTCCCTCCCTCTCTACTCTCTCCCTCCCTCCAGCCGCGTCTCGAGATGACCCGAGGTCCGCCCAGATCAGCCCAGAGGGCTGCACGGCCCGGTCCTCTCTAGGAACCTTCTAGGAGCCTTCAGGAAGTTCTAGGAACCTTCTGGAACCTTCTAGGTGCTCGTCGAGCGCGAGCAGTCAGTCGGCGACTCGCGCAGGTCCGTGCAGGCCGAGGCGATATGCGCAGCCCCGGGCCGCGTCGTAGAAGGTTCCTAGAAGGTTCCTAGAAGGTTCCTAGTGCAGGCCGAGGCGACGTGCGCATGCCCCGGGCCGCGTCCACGACATGTCCACGACATGTCTGCAGGTTCGTGCAGGCCGAGGCGGAGCGGCAGCAGGCTTTCGCGGAGCGAGAGCGCGCCGAGGCGCAAGTGGAGCGAGCGGAGGCGGAGCGGCGACGTGCGGAGGCGGAGCGGCTGAGCGCGCTGCGGCAGCTCGAGGCGCGCTCGCGCGAAGTACTCCAGGAGAAGGCGGCAAACGCGCTGCTGGCAGAGCAGATTGCGCGCATGGAGGATGAGCACGAGGCGTTGGTTGAGGGCGAGGGGGAGGCTGCGGGGCAGGTGGACGAGAGGAGAGAGTCGAGATCTCGGGCGATCTCGTATGTCTCTCGGCGTGATCTCGGGCGCAGCGGCGGCAGTAGCGCGCTATACACCCCCAATTTCGGCTGATCTCGGCTGATCTCGGCTGATCTCGCCAACTACAGGTCGACGAGATGGCGGAGACCGTCGCAGAGCTGCAGCGCATCGTCGCCGAGAGGGATACCTCCCTCCCCGCCCCCCGCCCGCCCGCACGCACGCCCGAACGCCTTCCCACCCGCCCGCCCGCCCTCCCGCCCGCCCGCCCACTACTGGCCACCGGCCCTCCTCCCCTAATTCGGCCTACTCCGCAGCCTGATCAACCATGGGGTGCGTCTCCTAGGACGCCGCCCTCGTGCGGTTGCGTGAGGAGGCGACGGCGCGGCAGCGGCGCTTGTCCGAGCTGGAGGACGCACTCGACCGAAAGACGGCGCAGCTGATCCACACGCAGCGGCTGCAGGTGGAGAGGAGGGAGGCGGCGGCCGAGGCGGCGGCCGAGGCGGCGGCCGAGGCGGCAACACCCCTTCTCGCGAGAGAGGGGGCGGACGACGGGGCAGCGGCGAAGCCGCTCGGGAGCCTCTCGCGCTGCTCCAGCGACGGGTCGAGTGGCGCCGGCACCGGCCTGGCGGCTCTTGCACCGGCGCACCGCCACTCGAGCGACGGGTCGAGCGGAACCGGCGGCACCGGCGGCGGCACCGGCACCACGCCGCTGGCGCGCCGCTCGCTTGCGGCCGTCGGGCCGACTGGCACGCCCCTCGAGCTGACCGAGCCCCAGGAAGGCTGGGGGGGCATCTCCGAGACGTCTCGCAGGCGTCTCCGCGGGGAGCGCCGTTCGACACCCAGCATAATGGTCCGAGGTGTGACGGCGGTGCTGCGCGCTGTCCTAGGCTCGAGGTGGAGCTAGAGGCGGCGCAGCGGCAGCTCCAGGCGGCGAGCGAGACGGCCGCTTCCGCCGAAGACGAGGTGGAGACCATGCGCGCGGGCCTCGCTGCGGCGCACGACGCCGCGGCGGTCCAGGGCGAGGCACTGCGCGTCGAGCGCGAGAAGGCGGCGGCTGCGCGCGAGGCGCAGCAGCGCGAGCGCGCGGTGCTCGTGTCGCTGCTCGAGTGCAAAGTGTCGCGCCTCCTCGCGCATGTCTCCCATGACCTCGAGCCGCCCGTTGACGAGGCGCGGCGGCAACGTGCTTCGCAAGAGGTGCAGGCACTGAGAAGGCTTGTCGCTGCGGCAGTCGTCGCCCTGCAGATGCCCGACGGCTAAAACGACCATAATCCATAAAATCCAAGATAAAGTTGTAAACTTGTACATTTTTCTATACATATGTTTCGTGAATAAGCACACCGCTGTCCCGTCTTTTCCCTTCTCTGCCTTCTCACACATGCGAGATCCCCACACGGCCAACGCAAAAGACTCTCAAGACACAACTCACAAGCTGCTGCAAACTTACTTCTAGCTGCGCAAGGCTCAAGCCAGACTCCATATTGCCGCTGTGCGCCGCGCTGTAACGTGTGCGACTGCCATGCGACCAGTTGCGCCACCTGACAGACTGACAGACTGACAGCCAGAGCTGCGTTCCCTGGTTGCGACAAGTAATCGCCCTCCCATCCGAAAGGATCGCAAAGAGGGGCGATGCGTCGCTGGCGTCAAACCGCCCGCGCGAGGATGCGCTCCTTGGCGGCGTACTCGTTGTCCTTGAGGTTCTTCACCTCCTCGGCGAGCGCCGCGTACGCCACCGCGGCGCTGTGCGCGCCGCTGTAGTCGCCCTTGGCGTTCGCCGCGGCCAGAGTGGCGAAGGTGGTTCGCGCCTCCTCCTCCTTGGCCTGGCGCTGGTCCTGGTGGGCCTTAGCCTGCTGCAACTGATCGAGGACGGCCTGCGCCGCGTTGGCGCTCGAGCGGCTCTTGTTGGCTTGCTCGCGCGCCGCCTCGAGGTCCTCGAGGAACCGCTTTGCCTCTTCCACGTGCTGCCGAAAGGACGTCGCCTGCTCGCCCGCGTAGTCGAAGCTGTCCGCAAACACGTCCTTCGAGGGCGGGCGGTACACCGGAGGCGAGCGCTCGAGCATCCTCAGGTCAGCTTCGAGGGTCAGCCGCGCCTGCGCCACCAAGCGCCTCTGCGCGACGATCGTCTCGGAGGTGATGTCCGCGAAAGCCGTGCTGGTGCGCGGGGCATTCGTGCCGCCCTCGGTCCGCGGCGTCGGCGGCCGCGATGCAGCAGACGCCGTCTCCACCTCCGACGCTGCCGGCTCCTCCGCCATCGCTGCCTCTGCAACCGCCTCCGCCTCCGCTTCGGTCTCCGTCATCTCCACTTCCGCCGCCTCCTCCACTGCCTCCTCCACTGCCGCTTCAACCGCCGCCTGGACCGAAGACTCTCCCGCCGCAGCCTCCGCCACAGCCTCCGCCTCCTCTGCCTCCGCCTCCTCTGCCGCCGCCTCCTCTGCCGCCGCCTCCTCTGCCACCGCCTCCTCTGCCGCCGCCCCCTTCTCCGCTGCCGCCTCCGTCTCGTCGATGTACTCGCCTGCCTCCATACACCAGACCTTGCCCGCCGGGGCGCGGCCACGTGGTCTGCTCAGGAGGCGGTGTGCAGACGAGGCGTGGCCGCTGCGCGGCGCCGAGAGCGGCGGCGCTGCCACCGCCGAATCTTCTCCGTGACCCGCAGCGAGACGCGGGGACGCTCGAGGCTCGCGCGCGAGCTGGTCGGCGCCGAGCGCCGCGGAGCGCGGCCGCTTGCGCTGCGAGATTGGTCGCGAGTCCGCCTCGAGCGCCTCCTACAGCAATCGTGACCCGCGTCCGCGGCTCGTTCCTTTGCCCGGCTGGGGGGGGGGGGGGGGCTCCTCCCCCGCCGCCTCCTCGGCTGCCGCGCCGCACTCCACCCCTCGCGGCTGCCGCCGCTGGTCCGCGCGCGGGAGAGGGCGCGGGTCCGCGGTGGCCTTGAGCCGGTCGGGCGCGTGGCGCAGCCGGCCCGGCTTGCTGGCCCTCCTCGCCGCCGCCGTCTCCTCCTCCTCCTCCTCCTCCTCCCCCCCCTCCCCCTCGCCCTCGCCCGCCCCCTCGTCCGCCTCCCCCTCCCCCTCCCCCTCCTCCTCCTCCTCCTCCTCCTCCTCCTCCTCCTCCTCCTCCTCCTCCTCCTCCTCCCCTTCGCCGCCCAAGCCGATAGACTCCTTCAGCCTCGCCGCCAGCTCCGCAGCCTTGCCGCCCACGCGCAAGCCAGCCGCCCGGCAAGCCTCACGCAGCGCCGCATGGTGGGGGCCGCCCCGGTCGCGGAGAAGCTCGGCGATCGCGCTCGCGTCTTCGGCGAAGCCGTAGTAGGAGAGGCCCATCGCCTGCGGGAAGGCTCGAGAAGGTTGAGGGGAAGGGCGCCTTGGGCGAAGCCGCAGTAGGGAGCAGCCCAACGCCTTGCACATCGCCTTGAGGGGGCGGGGCCCGAGGGGCTCGAGCCAGGAGAGGGGATCCTCCTCCTCGCCCTCCTCCTCCCCCTCGCCCTCCTCCTCCGCCTCGCCGTCGCCCTCCTCCTCGTCCTCGTCGCCCTCCTCCTCGTCCTCGTCGTCGTCGTCCTCGGGCGACGGCGAGACGCCCTTCGCACGCTTCGAGGACGGGGACTTGCCCGAGCCGGATCCACTGCGCTTCACCTTGCGGCTGCCCTCACCGGACGGCTCGGCGGCGGCGAGCTCGTCCAGGTACTCTTGCACCTTTCCCAACGTCGCCGCCGTCCGCTCGACGCCGCCGGCCGTGAAGCGGACCGGCCGCGCGCAGATGCCGTTGCGGCCCTGTCTGGCGCAGCAGAGCTGCAGCTCGACGAGCCCGCCGCGCGTCTCGAGCTTGCCTACCGAGGAGGGCGGCCGACCGGCGGGTCAAACACGGTACAGCTTCCCTCTCGCAGGCGGGTGAGGCATCACGGGTGACATCGCCGGTGTAGCGGCGGCGGCGGCGGGGGGGGGGGCGTCTCGGGAGGCGCTCAGAAGTCACCCGACACGATGCGGTCGAGGTTCGTCGGCGCCAGCTGCTGGTTGACAAGGACGGCAAAACGCTTGAGCTCGTCGAAGAGGTACCTGCGCACGCGTCGGTGGGCGTGTCAGCCGACGTGTCGTCGGCCCGTGTCGTCGGCGTGTCGGGTGGCGCGAGCCGGTTGGGCCCGGAGCGAGGCAGCAGGCGGTCAAACCAAGGCAGCGCTGTGTCTGTGCGTGTGCAGTGTGCATGTGTGTGTGTGTGTGTGTGTGTGTGTGCGCGAGTGCGTGGAGGGGAAGGAGAGTGGGAACCGCTGCCGGGAGCGGCACGCACTTGAGGCGCTGCCGCTCGCTCATCTCGCCAATCTCCAGCCGCTCCCAGTCCGGGTCGTCAAAGAGATAGTCAAAATCGCGTGGGACAAGACTCGACGGCGGCTGGAAGAAGAGCATCTCGGCGGTGAAGCCCTCTGTGGAGACCGAGGTCACCTTGGCCGGCACCTGAGGGCGGCTTGCGGCGGGCGGTGGCGCGCGCGGCGAGAGGGGGGGCGGCGGTGGACGCCAGCCATATGCGGCGGCACGGTGAGGCGGGACGGACGGGGAGAGGCGGATGCGGGAAGGATGGGAGGTGGCGAGGAGTTGGCACGCGCCGTGTGCGGCGGGCACTTGACTGAGGTGCCTTCGATGGTGAGGTCGTCCCAGTGGATGCTGACGTAGTCACCGGTCTGCACAGGCGTGTCGGCTGGAGAGGCGGGCGAGTCGTAATGCGGCATCGTGGTCCTGGTGCAGGCGCGGGAAGGGGGGGGCTCGGGTGGTGGGGCACGACGTGGGCGGGCGGGCTCGTGCCAGCTGTGCTGGCGAGACGCGCTGGCGCGGGGCGGCGAAGGCGAAGGCGATAGCGCCTGCCCAGCTTGCCGCTCCCCGCGTGTTCGTCCTCACTGGTTCCCGCCCTGGATGAGCGGTTCACCCTTGGGTTCTTGCCGTCGTGCCTGGGCAGGTCCCCAGCTGTGTGCAGGCCGGGTCCCCAAGGGTGAAGATGAGCGGTTACTGACCGCACTCCAAGTGCTCCAAGTGCTCCCCTCAAGCCAATCACTCACAGTAACGACTACCGTACACAGACCCTGTCACAAGTATTCGCGCTCAAATAACGCCCAACCTTAGATAGATAGACCCTCGGGTACGTACTCTCTCAGAAAGAAAACAGACAACCAAGGGAGGGATGGGAGGACGGCACGCCGCCTCCACACAGGGATTTTAATGTACGTACTCTCTATGTATGTAGGAAGGTGAAGAACAGTCTCTCCCTCGGGTATCTGGTTAAAATTTCTCCGACGAGATCTCGCTGATGATTTACGTTCTTGGGGCATCAAGGACGAAACTTGCCGACTGCCGACCGCCATGGAGTTGCACATAGCTGCAGCTCAAAGACGCATCGAAACTGCCCACATGGGCTCGCTCGTGGATGCGCTGAACTCGATCGTCGTTGATGACCCTCAGCGGATCCTCGTTGAGGCGGCGAGTATGGGAGACAGGCGTGGCATTCTTGCGGCATTGGACCGTGGAGCACGCCCCGATCAAGCATCAATGCTCGAGTGCTGCAACCATCCGGTGACGCCGCTTGCTGTCGCAGCACGATTTGGGCATGTGGGATGTGTCGAGGCACTGATTCGGTCCGGTGCAAGGGCAGATCTCAAAGTGGGGAGAGGATACACCCCGCTGTATCTTGCAGCGCAAAATGGCCATGTGGACTGCGTCCTAGTCTTGGTGGCTGCGTGCCCATCATCGGTCGAGCTGAGCACGCATGAAGGAGTCACGCCGCTTCTCGTCGCTGCTCACCAGGGCCACGCGGCGTGCGTGCAAGTCTTTCTTCTCCAAAACGCAAAAACACACGCAACATTGTCTGATGGCAGAGTGGTCTCTGCTCACGAGGTTGCAACGGCGGCGGGAGAGGCGGTCTGCGCGTCGCTGCTTCGCTGACCTTGGCTCTAGCGCACGATGCCATGCCGGAGCGCTCGGACGAGTCTCAAATTTTTCATCCCTTTTCCTTCGGGGTGTGCACTGCATCGCTGGCCGATCAGTGGCTCCTGTGCGACGCGTGCCCGAAAACGCAATGTGCATTTTCCCCCCATGTTCCTCGTGGTGATCAGTGTGCCCGAGCGGGACGTCCTCCTGTGCGTGCGCGCTCTCTCCGTCACCATGCTGTGCTCAAGGTGGTGCTGGAACAAAAAACCCTCTGATGTTTTGAACTGGAAAGCCTGAGCTGTTACGATTCTCTCTCTCAATGGCGACGGCTGTAGAGTACGACGCGGTGTGGGGAAAGGGGAAAAGGGCTGTCTATGTTGAACGCAAGCCGAATGGAAATGCCAAATAGAAACCCACACACACACAGCACGCGCCACACACACACACACACACACACACACACACACACACCACACACACACACACACACACACACACGTGCACGAGAATTTTGTGTTTCCCGTCCTATTCCCAGCTTGAAATCGAACCGGAGAAAGAGGGCGGGTGCACACCGCCGCACAACTCTACCCTGCCCGATCCCACTTGTGCCTCAGGTGCGCATAGTCCTTTGCCGTGAGCAATGGCATTGGGCGCAGTGCGCTGTAGTTGCCGTCCTTGACGCCTCGTTTGTACTGATGGTGGCGGATCTCGACGTTGCGTGCCTTGCGGAACCATGCGCCAGCGTCGTCGATGTTGTGGAAGATGTGCGCGTCGTCCTCGATCCCGTGCACGGCGCGGAAGTCTAGCACCGCGTCCTTCGCGCCCCACGACTCCATGAGATCCTCGTGCCAGCCGAAATCGTCAACGATGATGAACCCTCCGACCTCGACCAGGTCGTAAAGGTTGTAAAAGATGTCAATGGTTGAGTCGTACATATCGCCATCCAGCCTCAGCAGCGCAAGCCGCTCGCCGCGGCCCTTGAGCTCGGCACGCAGCCCCGGCAACGAGTCAACAAAGTATCCCGGCACCATTCGCACCCCCTCCATAGACACTCCAAACCGGTAGAAATTGCGCGTCACAGTGTCCTCGCCCTTGGCGAGCGTGGCGTTGAGACTCTTCGACGCGTAAATGGTCTCATCCGGTCGCAGGCTACCTGAACGAGGTGGAGGCAGCCCCTGGAACGAGTCACACAGGTACACGCGCCGCTGCATCTGATAAACCTCGATCACCGCCTTGGCAAAGATGGACATTCCGCCGCGCCACACGCCGCACTCGACGTAGCTTCCAGCGACGTTGGCACTGCGCGCGTTGAGGAGGAGCGTGGCAACGTTTTGCAAACGTTTATGGCCGGCCATCGTCGTGCCGAGCTTGGGCCATGGGCCGCCCATAATGTACATCCTCATGCACGTGAGATATTTAGCCTGCGTCACTGCGGCTTCACACATGAGCGAAGAGCTCGTTAGAAGGCCAGCAAGCATCCGCAGATACGCAGCTTCCACGTCGACAGGCGCGTGAAGCGCATCATGGCCAATGCCGGACTCCGCCTGAATCATTGTGAGCTCAAAGCCCAGTCCAGTGGCGGCGAAAGCATTGGTCGAGGCAGCTGGACAGCACTCGCCATGTCCAGAATCATAGCCGCCAGTACAATCCGCCGCCACGCCCCGGACATCGCCAGTGAGGCTACGAGCGCACCCGGCGTCTTTGCTAGGAAGTTGTCGTCACCGAGCGGACACCTGCGCGCAGCGAGTCGAGCCGGTCTCCATCAGTCGCGACACTGCGGTGGTTCCCCCGCCCGACACAGTATGGTTGAGCGTGTTCCCTGGGTCTCCTCGAGCCTCGAGTCGGCTTGTCATTGTCGAGACGGATCTGACTGTGGCTGTGAGCGCTCACTCTCTGTGGCGTGGGTGTGGGTGTGGGTGCTAAGCTTTCGCTTGCGCTCTGTCGCTGTGTTATAGGGCGGGCTGCCCTGGCGGTAGCGGTCGGTCGGTCGTACTCGAGTAGGTACCTGGTCCGGCCGGTGCTGGTCCGGCCGGTAGCCAACGGTGTCACATCCAGTGCTCAAGTCAACGCCGAACTTTGACGTGTCACGAGTTCGCGTGGTACGGGACCTCTCGATCGTCTCGCCCTCCCTCGCTGGTGTGTTCATGGGGGGGGGTCATAACAAACACGGTACAGGATCGAGGTGCACGCTGCCGAAGCAGTGTCCCCCCCCCCCCCCCCTCTCCATCGTCTCACTGGGTGGGAGACGTCGGCGGTGGTGGCGGTGTGACCGATCGAGCTACAAGAGGAGCTTGTTCAGCAGGATCAGGGTGGGCGGAGCAGTACCTCACTTCCTCAATGGGTGAGCTCAGAACTCCAGGCCAGCGCCACCACGCGTCCTCCCTCCCCTTCACCCATCGGCTCACATGGAAAATTAATCAGATGGAAGCAGGAAGCTTCCATCCCGGCTGTGGTTCGATGAATGCACTAACTCCGAACCCAACGCCCCCGGGCAACACGCGAGAGGCTTCTGCCATCATGAGCTGTGCGCATGACCGCAGCGGCTGGACGCGCACACAGGACAGTGGACTGAGAGCGGCCGACGAGTCGAGCCGACGAGGGAGCCGGTGTGGAGCTCGGGCGAGTGTGTCGAGGCTTGAAACGCGCAACGAGAGAGACCTCTGTCTCTCTCCAACAGCTCGGCCGCGCCTTGGCCCCGTGGACGCACGTAGAACTTCACGTGACAAGGAGCTTCTAATGAAACCGAGCGGCGACTTGATCCTTCCCTCGGAACGTCGCCGCAAAGTAACTTATCTCCTGCGTTCGCATTTGGGCGGTCATCGCAACACTCCCTAGCTCAACTGTCGACCCTAACGGGTCGCCAGCCGATCGTCATATCGCTCGCGACAATTATGAAGCCTCTGCATGTGCAACTGAGAACTGTGCATGTACATGTACATGTTGTTGTTGTTGTTGTTGTTGTTGTTGTTGTTGTTGTTGTTGTTGGAAGGTCACCACGGCGTCGTTTCACTGTTTGTTAGTTTGTGTACAGGCGCGCCGTCCATTTGCTATGAGGCCTCTCGCGGGACTGGGGCGCGTCCTCAGGGGATGCGCGCTCACTCACACGCATGGGGCCGAGACGGCGTGCACCGGTGCACGAGCCCACTCACACACGCACGGACGAAAGCACACGTGACGAGCGACGTGTGAGCTTCCTAAGGCGTCCTAGCGGCTACAAAGTGTACAAGCGGCGTCCTCAGTGGTCCGAGCGTCTCGTGCCCTCGTCGGGACCGCGGCGCGCGAGCGACTCACGCGCGTGGCGCCGACGAACAGAGGTGATCACCGCGGTAGCGCCCGTTCTTGTTGCTCGCTCAGACGCTCGCACCATTCTTGGTCACCTTGTCCGCGGCCTTGGAGTAGTCCATCTGGTCAGCGCCGCGTTCTCCGTCGACGGGCTTGTAGAGCTGCGGGTCGTAGTTGCCGAGGGCGCCCTTCTTGAAGAGCATGCCCCCGTGCTCCGGGAAGTACATCCCAAAGAAGAGGAGCGAGGTGCCCATGATGATGGCGCCTGTGAGACGGGGAGGACGGGCCGGGGCAGATCAGGCGAGCCTCTCGTGGCGGCGAACCTACACTCCGCTGGCTGGCACGACGCGGACCGAGGTTGATGAAGCCCTTGTCGACCGAGGGGGGGCCGACGCTGGGAGGTCCCACGATGAACTTGGAGCCCATCACAGCGCCAAAGTTGCCGCCCGCGCCGACCATGCCCGAGACGACGCCCAGGGCTGGCGCCGACACGTAAGGGACGACGCCAAAGTGGAGGCCTTCCGCCATCTGTGGCGGGAGGGGGCGGACCGTTAGCCGCTGGCTAGGGGGGGGGGGGGGGGTCGAGGCGGCATCTCGGCCAGGGTCGCAACGGCGCCTGGACGAAGATGGAGAAGAGGACCATCACCACCATCGTGACGCCGAGCGTGCCCTGGTTGCGGACACACTCCTCGTCCATCACGTCGCCGACGACGATGAAGTTGGAGGTTGTCGGCAAGGGCAGCTCGATCGCGTTCTCCGTGCCGTAGAAGAGCACGCCTGTGTCGGGAGTCTTGATCGAGTTGGAGCCGCAGGGCTTGACCCACGCCGACTTGGTGGAGTTGATGGTGAAGGTGTACTCCGTGTTGTACCTGCGCCGCGAAGGAAGCGGTGAGAGGAGTTTCCGCGCGAGCAGGGCGGTGTCTGAGAGGTCGGGGTCGGGTGGTTCGCACGTGTAAGGGAAGCCCGTCGGCGGGTTCGTCGTGTTCCACATGCCCCACATGCCGTCCTGCGGCTGCACGGACGGGTCCTTGTTATACACCGGCCGCACAAAGTCGTCCGAGCCCGGCTTGAGCATCCGGTCGGGCGACGCCATGTCGATGGTGACCTGGCCCATGATGATGCACATCATCCCCTCGAGGGCCTGGACGACCCACATGGACCACAAGCGGCCGCGCATGCCGTACCGGACGTTCATGGCGTCAGAGAGGATGCCTCCCCACGAGCGCGCGAACAAGTTCATCAGCCCGAAGCACGAGCCCAGGATGCCGGCGATCTGCGGCGTGACCGCGTAGTACCTATAAGAGTACGTTGTTGTTCGTGTTAGGCACCTATGGGAGTACTACGCAGTCACGTACTACGCGGTCACGTGTAGAAGTAGTTCACCGCCTTGTTGTTCATCGTGAGCTCGACGCCGAAGCAGAAGGCGTAGCCGATCGTGAGGATCCAGGTGTTGACGTTGGACACGCCGATCGCGAAAGTCTTGAAGCCGTTCTTCTTCTCCTTGACGCCCGACTTTTCGAGCTCGCGGTAGTTGCCGTCGGGCAAGTCCCGGCCGGTGATGACGGCGATGGAGGAGATGACGTGGAGGGCCGCCGGCACGATCATGCAGAGGCGCCACGAGCGGTCGATGTCATTGTCCGTCGCCGAGAGGAAGCCGAGCATGATCTGGGGCATCACCAGCTGCGTCACGCCGCCCCCCAGGTTGCCCCAGCCGCCAGCGGTGGCGTTGGCCGTGCCGACAATCTTCTTGGTGAACATCTGGGA